>NC_056618.1:11040489-11052410 GCF_018340385.1 Cyprinus carpio
CTATGAAGGCCTTTTTTCAAGAGAACTAGATAGTGCTAGTTGAAGATAGAAGAGGATGTGTTTTTAGCCATTTCTTGAATTCAGATTCAAACTAACAAACAGTTCAGGTTAAGTATTTGTGGAAGAGGAATATAAGAAAGACTTTAAAAATCAGCAATCAAACACCCTGTTCAGCTCTCCAGGATCTGATGTCATAAACCAGAACCAGGGTCACAACTGCATATTTGCTGAGGGGTATGCAAGATCAGTGCTTGCACCCCTTGTATTCTAGCCCCCGCGGAAAACTCTCTGCAAGCAATTAATATTTTTCATTTACCTTCATTTACATTTTTATATTAAATGAGAAAACTGTATCTAAAATTCGCTTTAAAGAACATTTGCATTTTTTTATTTTTACTTACAGAGACATTTTATGGAAAATCTGCTATGCTTAAGTGGAAAAATTCTGCCACCTGATAGAAAAACAGATACTTTTAAAATCAAGGTCATGATATTCTCACTATGACAACTAGATGGCAGCAGAGGATCATTCATTTATTTTGCATGTATTTTAAGACATAAAAAAAATTAAATAAAATCCTAATATAACATTTAAAAATAATTTTTGTTAAAATTTAGCATTCGGGGAAGTCGTGGCCTAGTGGTTAGAGAGTTTAACTCCGAACCCTAAGGTTGTGGGTTCGAGTCTTGGGCTGGCAATACTACGACTGAGGTGCCCTTGAGCATTACGTAATCGGAAATTTATTCGTTTGGAATCATACTGACCCTTTTACTGAATGAAACTCGGCGATCTATTCACAATGATTAAATCAGTTAATTATTAAATCTGCGTGTTATCTTTACTTTCAGTTAATTATACTCAAAACCAAACAGTTCATTATGGTACTTCGGGAAATGACCAGCGTATGACGTGCTTGTGCGTTCACCGATGACCCGTTACGGCCGTTTTCAAACAAAATGAGCGCGAAAACTTGGAAGTTACCTCAACTAAACCACTCTGATAATATTTGACAAATCATCCATATTGTGCTAGCTATCACTATAAGACTTTGCAATCATTAAAAATATTATTTACTTCCATAGTCATCCTTTTCACTAAATACGTAGGTACTGTTTTATTCATTTACTATTATTCATATAGAACTAAGAAATAAACCGTTTGTAGTATGAAACGCTAACATCAATGTCATGATTTCCCAGATGAAAAATAAAATAAGATATTTATAATGATATAAATAAAGATATTAACATTTCCGTGACGGCATCTTCTGTTTACAATGGAATATGACCCCACTTAAAAAAAAGAAATTCAAAATGAAACTACATCATTTCACGCCTCCAGAATCATCTTTTCTAAGTTTCATGGCGGGGACCACAAAAAACTCGAAGGCAGTTTCCGCCACTATGGAGTAGAAAAATACAACGCAAGGAGATGCAACTGAATATAAAACGCCTCTGCAGTGGCAGAAAAGTGTACCTTGACATGTATTGTGTATTTTTGAAATAAAAGACACGTGGAGCCTGTTAAATGTTTGGTTTCAGTTGTGAAGGCTCAGTTTCTCCCCACGTTCACCAACTTTTGCTTCTTCATGTTCGCCGCCCAGGTGTCAGCAGGACATAAAACACATACTGAGGGACTTTTTATTTATTTATTTTGTCAGAAAACGGGCAATAAGGAGGCAAAGAATGTGTGCAGAAAGAACTGCTGCAAACACATAAAAAAAAAAAATTAAAAAAACCCTTTTGAGAATTAACCTTGGTTTCATTGTAGTAAAAGTGTGGTATGTATTTTTTTTTTTTTGTTTATTCACAGTTTTACTACAAATACCATGGTTAAACTATAGTTACTGCAGCAAAACCATGGTTAAACTATAGTAACCATGTTTTTTTGGGGGTTTTTTTGTAAGTAAAACCTTTGGTTAATTCTCGTAAGGGAAGACATTATTTAAAATCAACAAATGCTTTAATAGAAAACATAACACCCCTCTGATTATGTTATTCCACAGTTGTACTGCAGGGGTTAGTGAAACAGCGCGCAGCCTGACATCTGGTCACATGAATGAAGACGCAACGGTATAGACTTCAATGATAGAATGGTTTATTTACATTATTCAGGCTTTTGGGCCAAGTTGAAAATGTGCGTCTGCCCCAACAAGAAAGTCACTCTTTATTCTTTTTGGGATTCAGATTCCCGCGATACCTTCTTTGACTGCTGCATTTTTTACCACTTGAATCAGTAGATGATTTGATCGCTTACTACCAGATGGCTCTCGGTGGTGTGTAGGTTTCTCTCTCGTGCTTTCTTAGGTGCGGCGCGACTGAGCAAATCTCTTCCACACAAAGCGAGCACTCTGTACCGGTTTCTCTCCAGTGTGTGAACTCCTGGTGCTACGCTTGAGCCAATCGTGACGGGTAACAAAAGCCTTCCCGCAGACTCATATAGTACACGTGATCCTTTCACACACCACTCATGGACCTCCTGATGCCTTTTAAAGAAGTCCACTCGTGCAAAACCCTTTCCCGCACAGAGAACACAAGAAAGGCTTCACCTGAATGAACTCTCAAGTGCCCTTCAAAGTAGTAGTTAATAAAATCATTACCGCATTGATCACAGTTAAAAGACCTCTCCGCGGCATGAGAGAGCTGGTGATCTTTGACCGTTGATGTGTGAAACTCTTCGCATTGATGCGCAACTGTAAAAGATTCGCTCTCTCCAGTGTGGATCGTCATGTGAAACCTGAGCTTTTCCTTGCGTATGAAGCTCTTTCCACACTCTTGGCACGTGTGCGGCCTTTCTCCAGTGTGGAGTTTGACATGCCGCTGCAGGTTTGTGTTCGTCGTGAAGCTCCTTTCGCAATGCAAGCATGCGTAAGGCTTTTTTCCAGTGTGGGTTATCACGTGCCTCTTGAGTCTCGTTTTACACGCCAAGCGCTTTCCGCACCATTCACAAATGAAAGGCTTCTCTCCGGTGTGGATTTTCACATGCCTGTCGAGTCTTTCTTTGCACGCGAAACTCTTTGCGCACACAAAACACGTGTACGGTTTTTCTCCGGTGTGAATTCGTATGTGGCGCTCGAGTCGTGATTTACCTGCAAAACTTTTTCCGCACTGGGGGCAGATGTAAGTCTTCTTGATTTTGATTGTTTTCTGTGAGAGGACCAAAGGTTTTTCGTCAGTGATGGAGTGATGATGTTGCTCCTCCACCTCATTCAGGTTTTTACGTTCCTCTTTCACCTCCATTACACCTAAATGAACATAATAAATAATTGTTTAACTGTGCGGTGAAAATATGTGAAATGCTACACACTCGAATGTTACCCTGGACCACAAAACCAGCAATAAGGGTTATTTTTTTAATCAAAATTGAGATTTATGCATCATCCGAAAACTGAATTGATAAGCTTTCCATTGATATATGATTTGTTAGGGTATGACAAGAGAAACAACTGGCTGAGATACAACTATTTGACAATCTGGAATCTGAGGGTGCAAAATCGCCTTTAAAGTTGTCCAAATGAAGTTCTTAGCAATGCATAACACTAATCAAAAATGTAAGTTTTGATACATTTACAGTAGGAAATTTGCAAAATATCTGCATGGAACATGATCTTTACTTAATATCCTTAAGATTTCTGGCATAAAAGATTGAACTGTATTGTTGGCGATTGCTATAAATATACCCGTGCTACT
The DNA here is from genome assembly GCF_018340385.1 of Cyprinus carpio. NCBI lineage: Eukaryota > Metazoa > Chordata > Actinopteri > Cypriniformes > Cyprinidae > Cyprinus > Cyprinus carpio. Next base: position 11,044,180 of record NC_056618.1, read on the forward strand.
TATGACTGCTTTTGTGGTCCAGTGTCACCCATTATAAAACTTTACATCACCCAAATTGTTCAAACATTAATGCATGTAGCAGAACTGCTGTACAAGGCTATTTTGTCATGTATCTGTCCATACATTATTTGATAAATGGTATTGCAACCTGTTTCTTTCTTCAATGAAGAATCAAGAATAAACACCAACCTCTTTGTCTTTCTTAAAAGTTATCTTAGGTTTCATACCGCAGGATTCTTGGATCATGTTCTCTTCAATAAACTCTTATTTTTGCATATTTCAGTTCCCAAGCCCATGGATACTATGGCAGGCCATATAGATCCGCTGCTGCCTTTTGTTCTTAAAACGTTGATAACACACAGCACTAATAAATTGTCGCGGACAATATGTTCATGTCAAGTATCAAATTAATGACGGCTGATGTAGTTAACAGTATTGTTTTTACCGTTATTTCTAAACAGTCCCGTACGGAGTGATTTAACGAACAGCTCGTTTGCGAATAGCGAGCTGTTTACGTTTTGCGAACTGTCAGTTTCAGCGATATAGCCGTTCCGGCTCACGCGGCCGAAATACAGCGTAATATATTATGCGTTCCGAATGCGTATCGTGATTATAACAAATACTACCATCAAACAAACATTTAGTTACCTATTTCTGTACGACTAACAGCAGCAGCTAACCGGTCCGGAAGAACAAGCGTTTCATATGACCACGCCCCTTCTGACGTAGAAGGGCTGCGTTCCATTCGCTCATCTGTCTCTGCTGCAACTGTCTTCAGCTCGCGTGTTGATCATTTAGCAAGTATCTGAATTGTTTCTCGTCTCGACTGACTCAGAGGTTTTCTAAAACGCTGTAATGTTTCAGGAAAAACGATCTCCTGAATATGAGTGTGTGCATTAATAAAAGGTTCCTCTTGAGGTTTTTCATCTGATTAATATTCATATAAACATATTAAATATCATATAAACTCGATGATGTTACATTTGACAGGGAACAGGAAAACACTGCGAATCATTATCAATGTTATGTCGAATAAAAATAGAACATCTAGGAAGTGGATATTGAACAATCAAACCCTTAAAATTAAGATCAGTTTACAGTTAACATTTTAGTCATTAGCAGGACGCTTGTATCCAAAGCCTAACAAATGGAGAACAATAGAAGCATTCGGAAAACTAAACAAAGAGCAATATTATGCAAAGTGCTATGACAAGTCTCGGTTAGGCCTATGCAGCAGGCTATAATATAATATATAATATATAAATATATATATATATATATAATATATATATATCTATTATATATATCTAAATATGCACAAACAACACACACACAATGTGCTGCCAATAGAAAAAGAAAAAGAGAAAGTTATGTCTTAAAGGCATTTTTTTCAGGGAAACTAGATAGTGATTAGTTGAAGAGTAGAAGAGATTGTGTTTTTAGCCATGTCTTGAATTCAGATTCCACGAACAACAGTTCAGGTTAAGTATTTGTGGAAAAGAGGGAATATAAGAAAGGGATCTTTAAAAATCAGCAACATCAAAACCCCATGTTCAGCTCTCCAGGATCTGATGTCCATAAACCAGAACCAGGGTCACAAATGCATATTGCTGGAGGGGTATGCAAAGATCAGTGCTTGGCACACCTGTATCTAGCCCCCGCGGAAAAACTCTCTGCACCGCAATTAAATTTTCATTTACCTTCATTACAGTTTGTACTATTAAATGAAGGAAAAAACTGTATCTAAAATTCGCTTTTTACTTTAAAGACCTTGCATTTTTTTATTTTTTACTTACCGAGGCAATTTTTATGGAACATCTGCTATGCTTAAGTGCGATAAAAAATTCTGCACCTGATAGAAAAACAGAGACTTTAAAATCAAGGTCATGATTTTCACTTATGACACAGATGGCAAGCAGAAGGATAATTAATTTATTTTGCATGTATTCTAAGACATAAAAACAAATTAAATAAACATCCTACTATACCATTTTTAAAAATAATTTTGTTAAAAATTTAGGGCATTCGGGGAAGTCGTGGGCCTAGTGCGGTTAGAGGAGAGTTAACTCGAACCCTAATGTTGTGGGTTCGAGTCTTGGGGCTGGCAACTAATCCACGACGAGGGTTTGCCCTTGAGCAAGGCACTGAAACCCAACCTGGCCACCGGGTGCAGCAGCATAGAATTGAAACCCCATGCTTCTGGGTCTGTGTGTTCACAGTGGGGTGTGTTCACTGCTGTGTGTGTGTGTGTTCATGCTGTGTGTGGGCATTTTGGATGGGTTAATGCAGAGCACGGAATGGCGGATGACAGAGGGTGAATAATTAATGACAGAATTTTAATTTTTTGTGTGAACTATCCCTTTAATACTGAAATGCAAACTAAGATTCAAATTAGGATTCAAACTAACAAACAAAGTTCAGATTTCAGTATTTAAGGGAAGAGGAATACAGAAATATTTAAAAACCAGTAATCAAACATCCAGTTCTGCTCTTCTGGATCTGATGTCATAAACCAGAACAGCCACAGCAGCGGCAGCAGCCACACCCACCAGAGCAGTGACGACCAATCGGATCACAGCTTCAGCAGAATCACAACAGTGAACAGAGTCTGAGAAACAAAAACATCAAACATGAGAGCAGCTCAGTCAATAATGTTATAGCGGTTGTATCTTGTAAAGATTTAAAGGAAACAATGCATCAAATAAGGTTTATGTGTCTCTTAAATGATAAGTGGTGGTTTTATGTTATATTTAATATTTGGTGCTTAAATTGGTAGCAAAATCAGTGCCGTTGAGCTTTGTGGGCACGAGTTTGCATCCCGGCTTGAGGAACTTCCCCAAGCACCCCCCCCCCCACCCCCACTTCAGTCCAGCCAATTCTACACACATCACATGTTTTTGCTACATAATATATGGTGGTGTACTGTGTTATCTATTGATGTGTGGTGTATATTATTATGACATTTTAATTCATATTAAATACATTTAAATATTTTGAAAATATACACTGTATGTGTATGTATTTATATATACATAATAAATATAAACAGTACAAACACATATATTATTATATTATGTAAACAACAACTTTTATTTTGGATGCAATTAATCATTTGACAGCACTTAAATAAATCTTTGAATTATGATGACCAGCAGCACTTATCACGAATGAAACTGTAACTGTGACTCACCAGAGACAGTGAGATTGAATCTGTATGTGATATCTGTCCTGCTCCTGATGGTTACTCCATAAAGTCCAGAGTGTGTGGTTGTGGTGTTTGTGATGGTCAGAGATCCAGTCTGATGATCCAGCTTCAGTCTGTCTCTGAATCTCCCATCAAGAACATCAATTGTGGAGAAAACTCTATGCTTTGCATTGATGTCAGCTATAAGAGTCTGTGAATGCCCAAATGTCCACATTATCTCATCATCTGTCTGTAGTTCAGTGTTAGTCTGTAGAGTGACTGAATCTCCCTCCATCACTGACACTGACTTCACTTCATCTGAATCAGCAAACACACCTGAAGAACAAACAGAAACTTTTTTATGGAAGTAAATTGTTATATGTTCAAATATCATTCACAAACAGGATGAGATGAAAATTCTGATGGTTTTATAACTGAACTGAAGTCATGCACAGAAAACACTTAAGATGAGAATCAGGTCACAACTGAAACTAAAGCTGCTGCTGTTTGAGCTTCAGTATGTTTATAAAGACTGGGAAAACAATGTGTTAATTTCTGTGATTAAAATGTGTTGTTTAACGAGTTAAAAATGATTGAAGCTACATCCTACTTTTGGTCCTCTATCAGTTATAAGTAAACGTACATGCATCTTTGCAGAAAAAAACATTGGAATCTCATTTATTAAGCATGAACGCACACAAATTTATGCATGAAATCCTGTGTACGAATGTTTACAAAAATGATTTGTTCATAAAGCTCTTATATGGAGATGGTTGGGGTGTGTTGTATGCCTTGGAGCACATTGCATACCAGTTTAGAAATATCCTGAATTCACTACCATTAGAATGAGGTCAGGGCTCGTCCTACATAAGAGAGACTGCGAGCACACGACAGGAAAGCAAGTACAAGACTGTCTCCCAGATCTTAAAAAACACCAAAGTGCAACAAATGCCTCTACGCACACTAAACTACACTCATTCTAGAATACTGCCCAGAGTGCTATTCAAGGCTTAGTGTATCCCCATCATGTATCATGTGTTTTGTAATAAAATGGTAGACTTTTTGCTTTGTGATTTTTGCAACATTTCTAATGTAAGTTAAATATAGATATAATAGGCTAGTGGATATGTATATAATTTGGTAGAAAATAACAGTGTTGCACATTTTTGTTAGTTGCAAAGATGAGTGAGTAGTGATATTTATTTTATACAAAATTTGCAAACTGCTTTCCAACGTTCTCAAAAATTAAATTGTGTCATGTTATGAGAATACTGAATGTGACATTTAGAAGTTGATTATAAAAAATGCAAAAGTATTAAAAAATACAAATAAAATACACTGTAAATGTCAGTCAAATCAAGTAATAGAAAAATTAGCCTTACTTGTGAGTATCGCATCATGCATCATGTTCAGGAACTCATGTACAAAGAAAAACAGCTAAGTTAACTTTAAGTTACTTTAATTCTTTATATCATATAATTTTGTGCTGCATTACTCTTAATGGGCTGAGAGAGATTAGCATACACATTTTTTTTTTTTTTTTAAAAAAAAAACATTTGCATCTACTTTTTATCAATTAATTAGAAAACACTACAATTAAACTGTCACATAGATACAAGAATGTATAAGCTTATTTTAAAGTGAAGATGGCCTGGGCCTTTATGACTTCCTGGAACACAATGCTCTGTAAAAAGCAACATGACTTGTTCTTTACAACACTATGTTGTAAGTGTGTCCCATTGGTTGTGAAATTACTGACACTCTTATAGTCTTCAGCCTGCTCTAACACTTGGGCCAAATACAGTATGATTTTTTTATTTCTGTATCTACAGGTCCCGATGGGGAATATAAAGCCGAAAGGCGCAGCTGAGGAAATGAAAGTGAGAAAACACTTCAATCCTCTGTGCCCAGAGATGACACCAGTTTGCTCGCTCAGTCTCAGCCTGGAACAATATCCATTACCAGTTCTGCTGTGGTCGTTTTGACTGCTCTTTAATACGCAGCTATTGTCTCTACATGAGAAGCGGTACAAAGTTCAGTCTCGGATGAAGGAGAAGTGTCTCCTAGCAAACTCTGAACTGCCACAATATCCTGTCCCCAGACACTCTCACAAAATGAGCAACAGATTTGCCCACGAGATGGAGCAGAGAGAGAGAATGAGAGAGAGAGCAAAAACAAAAATGTGGCATTCAATCACGCCCACACTTTTGTAAATAACAGTAAAGCATAACAAATTAGACAAGAGGTCAATGCATGTGTGTGTATTGGGACAGGCACTAAAAACTAACTCATTTATTATTAATATGTTCAGGGCTGTCCTTAGGCTGACGCGGGGCCCAGTGCAATGTAGGGATCAAGGCGCCCTTGGTCCATTCCTGACCCGTTTTCGATTGCGCTCCGGGTTGCACCCCCCTAAGGATGGCCCTGAATATGTTAATTAATGTAATTTGTTACTGTTATCAGAAAAAACTTACATTTACCCAATTAGCCCAGCATCTTTTGTTTTTACATCCAGTATCACATATTCACACTACTGCACAGCACTCAAAAATACTGACTCTGTATGAGCACAAGGGACGCTCAAGGGTTCGGTTAGGTACTAGTATAAATGGTGGTGGGAGTTTCAGGTTAAAGAAACAGGAGCAAGAGAGCAGGTCCCAGTTGAAAGATTGTATTTGAATTATGCTTGTGTGTTTGAAGTGTTACAGGCACTTTCCCATAGGGGGTGCATGTGGGCGTGTGTGGTCTACAATGAACAGAGAAAACAGAATACAATATAAAATTTGTAATATAAACAATAATATGGCTAGCATAAGGAAATGATCATTATACAAAGCAGCAGTGACAGTAAATGTTTGGCAAAGTGTTTTTGATTTAAAGTGTTTTTCAAACTTTGGCAAAGTGTTTTTCATTTAAATATGTACCATAAACAGGTGTACAATTTTAGCTTATGTATCTAAATTATGCAGTGCACAGTTAAGTAGTATTAAATTCACGCACACACAAATTACATTAGTTCTACCATTGCCTGACATTTCAGCCATTCATCATCAAATTAAAATGCAGTCAACCAAAAATAAAAGTGCGCAGCGCCCAAACAGACATTTTTGGGCATGTGATGAATTTTATACGGATATTAGAACATGAGTGAAGTATAAAGCCATGTTTAGGTTACATAATGAATAATAGTTATGCAAACAAATGTTACAAATATGGCAAAAATGGAAACATTTGGATTCTTGAGGCCTATCAGTTTTGCTTGACATTTGTATGCTGTTTATAATAAATGCCAATATAGCCAAATTTGTGTTTTATCTTATAGTTTAATATATAATTTTATAACTACTTATTTTTCATTCTTGTTCTGTTCTGAATACTGTTAAATTTAAAATATTTGTTGTAGAGTGAGGGGAACTAAATAGGCTGTTTATATTTACCAGTATTTGAATATACATATAAATTACATAAATTAATGTAGCCTAATTGTTTGCAATTACAAGGTTAACAGGTGTTTTTGGAGTAAGATAAATTTGTCTTTCATGAGATTACTTACTCTTTTTGGCCGGGTTTCATTTCTCTGTGTAGTAAAGTCTAGGGGCGAGGCTTCTAAACTGGGGCGTTTTTAGGGGCGTGATATACAAATTATGATTGTTTTCTGCCGCCACATTTATCAACTTGCGATCATTCGTACGATGAGATTGGGGGCATATGAATGTTTCATGAATCAAACATGAACTCTGTCATAAGTCAATTTGTGCACATGGCTCTGCGCTCGTTTCTATGTTGGATTGATAAATGAGGCCCAATAATAGAATGAAAAAAAATAAAAATTTTCACTTTGACCAGCATAGAATGTAAAACGGATAACTTTTAAATAAATCACTCACAGAAGAAACAAACATGCAGTAGTCCGCTTTCTTGCACATGGCCTAAAGGCTTGGCATTCATGATGCTCTCCACTTCAATTAGAACGGTTTTCAGCGGATGACAGTTTCAGGGACTGACTGTTCCTTTAGAATGACTTTCAATGCTTGTTTCACTGATTTGACTTCCCTACCACAAAAATGTGGAGAGTTGGGAGGAAAAAATCTGAAGGAGATTTCCTGTTCAGCTAATTGCTCTTTGAGTTCGACTGTTTGAACAGTCGAGCGACAGAGAAGGACAGCAGTTTGTAAGTGTTTTTGCCTCGTTTTCTCATTAGACTACTACGTGATCATCGTTGCTAGGGAAACTTTGCTTTATTACTGTGTGTCTTACCCTGGTAGATACGTGTGAATTGTGGCGTTTGGTTTTGCGTTTGCCTATCGCGGGACTGGACAGTTTCGGTATGGCTAAATAAGAGGGCTTGACAATAAGCCAGTAAGCCGTAAACAAGGACTTATAGAGCTGTTTTGTAAGCGCCTTGTCCAAATAAACCAGTCGAGCGACAGAGAAGGACAGCAGTTTTAATTGTTTTTGCCTCGTTCCCTCATTAGACTACGCGTGATCAGCGTGCTATGGAAACTTTGGCTTAATTACTGTGTGTCTTACCCTGGTAATACGTGTGAATTGTGGCGTTTGGTTTTGCGTTTGCCTATCCGGCGACTGGACAGTTTCGTGGTCTGCTAAATAGAGAGGCTGCAATAGCCAGTAACCCCAGGTGTAAAAACAAAGTACTTAAAGAGCTGTTTTGTAGCCCTGTCAGAAGAAACTTCGAGCGAACGATAGCCAGCAGTTTGTAAGTTGTTTTTTTTGCCTCTTTTTCCATTAGCATACTGCGCTGATCACGTTGTCTATTGCAACTTTGCTTTAATTTACTGTGTCTTTAACCCTGGTAAATCGGTGAATTGTGGGCGTTTGGTTTTGCGTTTGCCTATCGCGGGACTTGACCGTTTCGGTCTCTAAATAGAGAGCTTGACAAGCTGACTTCAATCATCATGTAATCATGCTAATATATATGGTAGGTGTCACCGCGGCAGCGGTCGCGGCAGCCCTTGTGTGAAGCGTCCTCGTGTGAAGACCGACGAGTGTAAAGACCATCGACTCTACCTGCGCGACTCCACCGAGC
>NC_056618.1:11052458-11081181 GCF_018340385.1 Cyprinus carpio
TAGCTCGTCCTCAAATACTTACTTTGGTCACTTGTAGTTCACTATGTGCTTTTAGATCTCTACTATCACTACTAACACTCGGAGAGCACGTGGTGTATCAGTCTCTCCTCCGTCGTCCTCCTTCTCTGCAAACTCTTCACTGCCTAACCATCCATATTACACGACAATATTAACAACTGTTGTGACGCTCGGAACCACTTCAAAACCTTCTCTTTTTCTTCTTAATTCGCCTCCACCTCTCCTCCTCACAACTCGATCTTACAGCTGATGACTTTTACGGTTTCTTCACAAATAAAGACAAGAACCATCAGTGGACCAATTCTCCACACCCGCAGACTGAGGATAACTTCACAAGCGACTAATGCTCACTCTTTTCTCCTCCTTCTCTCCCACTCTCAGAGAGGAGCGGCGTTTCCAAACTTATCCTGTCCAGTCATCCTACTACTTGCCCACTGGATCCGATCCCACTCACACTCAGCTAAGCGATTTCTTCTTCAGTCCATACCTTCACTTACTCATTATCAACTCCTCTCTTCACTCTGGAACATTTCCCTCAGCATTTAAGCAGGCTTACCAATCTGGCTTCAAAGTGGCCACTCAGCTGAGACTGCCCTGCTCTCGGTTACTGAAGCCCTGTGACTGGCAAGAGCAGCTTCCAAAATCCTCAGTACTCATTTTGCTGGACCTGTCTGCTGCTTTTAGACACCGTTAATCACCAGATTCTCCTATCCACCCTCAGAAGATGGGCATCTCTGGAACCGCACTCCAGTGGCTTAACTCCTACCTGTCTGATAGATGCTTCATGGTGTTTTGGAGGGGTGAAGTTTCTAAGTCACAACAACTTGCTACTGGGGTTCCTCAAGGCTCAGTACTTGGACCGCTTGTCTTCTCCATCTACATGGCGTCATTAGGATCTGTCATTCAGAAGCATGGCTTTTCCTATCACTGCTGCAGCTGATGACACTCCAACTCTACTTCTCATTCCAACCAGATGACCCGACCGGTAGTTGCTCGCATTTCAGCCTGTCTGAGTGACATTTCTAGCTGGATGAATGACCATCACCTTCAGCTCAACCTTACTAAGACTGAACTGCTGGTGGTTCCAGCTAACCCATCGTTTCATCACAGCTTCTCTCTATACAGCTGGGTTGCGTCAACCATAACTCCTTCCAGGACAGCCAGAAACCTAGGGTTGTGATGGATCATCAGTTAAGCTTCACAGACCATATTGCTACAACGACCGGTCCTGCAGATTTGCCTTATTCAACATTAGGAAGATTAGACCCTTCCTGTCAGAGCAATCCACCCAACTTCTTGTCCAAGCTCTTGTTCTCTCCAGACTGGACTATTGCAATGCTCTCCTGGCGGGCCTTCCTGCATGTACTATCAAGCCTCTACACTCTGATCCAGAATGCAGCAGCGAGGGTTGTCTTCAATGAGCCAAAAACAGCCCATGTTACTCCTCTCCTCATCAGGTTACACTGGCTACCAGTAGCATTTCGCATCAAATTCAAGGTACTGATGCTTGCCTACAAAACGACCACTGGCACGGCGCCAACTTACCTAAACTCACTAGTTCAATCTTCTGCACCCTCCAGAAGTTTGCGCTCTGCAAGTGAACGACGCCTTGTGTTGCCATCCCAAAGAGGTATCAAAATCACTCTCACGGGACTTTTTTCTGGACTGCTCCAGCTGGTGGAATGACCTCCCGATCTCAATTCCGAACAGCTGAGTCTTTACTCATTTTCAAAAACATCACAAAGACTCATCTTTTTTCGCCTGCCACTTAACCAACTAATACTAGTTACTTACCATTTTTTTTTCTTTTCTATCATATTCAAAAAAAAAAAAAAATAAAACAAACCTGGCTAACCCCTGCTAAGTCTGTACTAGACTAACTGAGACTTGTCATAGCACTTGTATACCGTGTGTTGTTCTCGTTGATCTGATTGTTTCTACTGTTCTCATTTGTAAATTAGCTTGTTTGGATAAAAGCGTCTGCTAAAATGATTAAATGATGAAAATGATTAAATGTAAAGGTGAGTTTGGGTGCCATAACTTGATATGCCTCTTTAATCTCTCTGTTACCGCCAGTAAAAGTTGAATTGCCATTATAGAAGGAGAGCTCCAAAGGAGCTTGCCTCATCTAATGAAGCCAAAATCTCCCATAGAGACATCAAGAAGTCATGATGTCCCGACTCGTTGGTAGATTCAGATGGAGAACATCCGGGTGGTCATACCTCTGGAGACTATTCAAAATCTCTTTTTCCGAAGTTCGTCCGTCCTATGTTAGCTTTGTGAATGTCCAAAAACAGTCCATTCCAGTGGAATAGAGAAAGGGGGAGACTGTAAAGCCTAATATGAGCTGGTGGGAGATCTGCCATCATAAGGGATCTTGGAGTTTGGACCCACCACTTTTTGACATTTAGTACATACAGAAACCTCTCAAAAATCCAATAGTGACAGCTGAGCTCTGTACGGACTCATTCTGGGCCAGGGTGCAGGAGATTGGCATCATATTCCTTAATAAGGTTTACCCCAAAGATTTTGGTTAGTTGTTGATGGGGGTATCTTGGCCTGGGTGGTGAGATGGAATTAGGTTACCCAAGGGAGTAATGCTGTGATGCTAATACCTTGTAGATATTTCGCAAAGTTGGCTTGAGACATTCCACTTGGCAAGGTCTGTATCCTAAGGAATCACAAGGCGGTTTCATCACACTCCAACTGTGCTCTCCAAAAGGTCAGGGGCTACTTTTGGGAGAACCATAGCTCCTCACATGCTTTGTGATCTTGCTTCTGTCGGAAAGGGTGTTTCAGTTGCTTCAGATTTGTTACTGGCCCATTAGCAAAGGACTGAACCCTCCAGTAAGCAACAAGTGCCATATGACATCTACAGAGAGCTCTGTAGCCGTTTTTGTTTGATTTTGTACTTTTCAGAAAATTATCTACTGTAGAATGATGGGATGACTGATTTCGACTAGAGTGGGATCAGTTTCACAGGTGTCATGGGCTACTCGTTTGCAGTTCATATATACAGTATAGCACAATAAGGCCTGCACATTGTTCTAAAGGGCCCTCATAGATCTGTGTCTGCACAGTTCTTTTGGGCATGCCTTCTCCACAGGAGGACGCTCAGGATCGCCTTGTCATCTGGCAGCAGGCAAACTTGGTTAAACATACCTTTCCCCACCTCTGCATTCATGGCCACGAGTGTGCTGCCTGAACCAGAAGCACAACTCCAAGCAAAGATGGCACCAAGTATGAGACCAGAATGAGTTGCTCATTTAAAGACTGAAGCTGATACTTATAAGAACATTTAAACACAATCCTGTTTTTTGGCATTGTGTTTCACCGTGTGGTGTGGAATGTACCAGGCTTCAGCTGACTTCTCAGTTTCCTGAGGGGAGATTTCTGCCTCATGCCAGCCTGCGCTAGTGTTGTCCATCTCAGTGCAGGTAATGGTTCCTGACAGGTTCGGTCTTTTGTGATTCTCCATTTTTATTAATGGAGGGAAGGGTGTCAATCTGCCAAAGACCGCTCAACGCTCTTAAGTAGCTCAGCTTTCTGACCGTCTACCGTGATGTTCAGACATTTTGTAGTCACAAGGGGCAGTTAGGCTGTACCCAACATGGCCATGCACATTTAAGCAGTATTGACGAGTGTCAACACTTAACTTAGCATAGACTTTACAGTAGGCAGCATGCAACTCTATACAATCTATCCAAGTCATTATTTGAACTAGTAAAAGTTTACAGGTGACAATTAACAGAATGATATATATTATATATATATAATATATATTATATATATATATATATATATACACACACACACACTAAACCTAAAAAGTTATTTAGGAACACCTGTTCAAATTTCTCATTACATGCAATTAAGCTAATCAACCAATCCACATGGCAGATGCTTCATGGCATTTAGGGGTTGTGGTCCTAGTCAAGACAATCTCCTGAACTCCAAACTGAATGTCAGAATGGGAAAGAAAGGTGATTTAAGCATTTTGAAGCGTGGCATGGTTGTTGGTGCCAAACTGAGGCCAGTCTGAGTATTTCACAATCTGCTCAGTGACTGGGAGTTTCCACGCACAACCATTTCTAGGTTTACAAAGAATGGTGTGAAAAGGGAAAACTCCGTTATGCGGCAGTCCTGTGGGCACAAATGCCTTGTTATGCTGGAGGTCAGATAAGAATGGCCGACTGATAAAGCTGATAGAAGACACTGACTGAAATAACCACTCGTTACAACTGAGGTATGCGAGCAAAGCATTTGTGAAGCCACACAAGCACAACCTCGAGGCAGATGGTCTACACCAGCATAATACCCCACCGGGTACCACTCATCGCCCCTAAAAAATAGGAACAGAGCTACAATTTGGCACAGCTCACCAAAATTGGACATTGAAAATGGTTTTTTTTGCCTTGGTCTGATGATTCTCGATTTCTGTTGAGACATTTAGATGGTAGAGTCGAAATTTGCGTAAACAGAATGAGAACATGTGATCCTCAGGACTGTGTTACACTGTGCAGGCGGCTGGGTGTGGTGTAATGGTGTGGGGAGGATGTTTTCCTTTGGGGCAAACTTTAAGCCCCTTCGTGCCAATTGGGCATTGTTTTAAATGCCAACGCCTAACCTGAGCATTGTTTCTTGGACCATGTCCATCCCTTTATGACCACCATGTACCCCATCGCACTGATTGGGCTACTTCCAGCAGGATAAGCACCATGTCACAAAGCTCAAATCATTCCAAATTGGTTCGCTTGAACATGACAATGAGTTCACTGTACAAAATGATGGCCCCCACAGTCACCGGATCTCAACCCCGTTGGGCTTTCATACATACTCAGATGAGTATCAAAATTATTTTGCCTCGGCAATGAGCACTTTTGGACATTTTCATGTCTCGAATTGATGTTTTTTAAGATATTCTAAACAACGACATTGTGTGCAGACTTTTCTGCTTTTTTAACTATATTATTTATCTTAATATTTTGTTGTCATGAAAATATTTACATTTTTAATTTTTATGAAAACTGGCCGCACAAATACACTGCAATCGTGACCTTACCAGAAACAGTAAGAGTGAGATCGGTATCATATCACTGTTGTGTTCCTGATGGTCTCCAATCCATGAGAATCCAGAGTCTGTGGTTCTGGTGTTTGGGATGGGCGAAGATCCAGTCCTGATGATCCAGCGTCAGTCCGTCTCTGAATCTCCCATCAAGGGCATCCATATGGCTGGAGGCTCTTTTCCAAAGCATTTTATTGAATTCAGCTATAGGAGTCTCTTAAAATTGTCCAAATGACCACATGTCTCACATCATCTGTCTGTAGTTCAGTGTTAGTCTGTATAGAGCCTGAATCTCCCTGCATCACAGTCACCTGACTTCACTGCATCTGAATCAGCAAACACACCTGCAGAACAAGCACACACAGATTTTGTCATGGTTGAAGACTTTAAAATAACGTCATGATGTTTTTTTTTTACTGAAGTAAACGGTTTGAAATTTAAATGGGAGACCAATAATATCCAAACAATAAAATTGCTTAATAACTGCATCGCTGTGGTGAGTTTGAATAACACTCTTATTTTCCTGATGCAACTGAAGTTGATTTAATCTCCACAACATCATACACAGAAAACACTTCAGATGAGAATCCTTTTACGACTAAAACTAATTAATCTGCTGCTGTTTGTGCTTCAGTGTTGTTTTATATAAAATACATTTATGTAGAAAAACTAACAAACATATTTGAATAAAATACACATTTCAAACTCACCAACCAGATGCCACAAACACAAACAAAACCAAAATGTGGTTCCAAACATCTTCAAAGGTTTCAGTCAACAAATATGAAAAGACAAAACTGCGCTCAGTAAAATGAAAGAGGGCAGTATAGAGCTGATGTGATGGCTGCTCTGTAGCCAGTGAAAGTGATGTGAAACTTTACTGTCAGCTAAATAACCATCTATTTATTCAGTGCTGTTGTGTGTGACCGTCCAGCTCATTTGAGTAGACCACCAGCTTCCTGGAGATCAATGGCATAATTTTCAACAGATATAAACGTTGACCATAACATGTTAAAAGTGTCTTAAAGCAGCATTTGATCCTGAGAATCAGAGAGTGTTTGGCTCTTCTCTCTCCTATAATTGTCTTCCAGCTCGTTTATTACATTGTTCATATGTCTCAATTGTTTCTGCCACTCCAGACTGATTTAATAGTTTTCTTCCTGATGGCTTTTAAGCAGGAACCTGTTTATAAACTGTTGTAAAAAAGTGTTCTCCGGCATATTTTCATATGATGTTTTTTGTATGGAGTGGAAGTCAGAATGTTTAATTTATTTAAAAAGGAGAGAAAATTAGGCCTTTACAAACTACTGTCAGATACACTGACCGCATTCATCTAATAATAAACATCTGACTTTGAAAGCGGTTTTCCCAGACAACAGATCAAACCACATTTGAGTGTAAATATATCCAGACCACACATTTCAGCTTTGAGCCCACTACATTCAGTAACATTACGGGTAATGTTGCAGTTATCATGTTGCTACTCTAACAGACCTTGGTATTTTGGTGAACTGTCAAATCACTCTTTGAAGCACATGGTTTACCTCTGTCCTTTTTCTTCTTAAGAGTATTTAAAAACAGACTAGATCAACCCCCCCCCCCCCAATTTTTTTTTTAGTTAGGGTACAATGAGCTTACAGTGTTACAACTTTTCCCCAGTTTCAAAGGAGCAAAACTTAAGCCTAGTACTAGACTAAAATGTACTAAGTCTGAGCTGTTTCAACTGAAAGAAAACTGATCTGATCTTAAAATACATCAATATGCCTTTTTGCTTTGTCTCAAGATGCAACACCAGTAATGTTGTTTCTAAGCATGTTTCATAAAAATTGCTTTAAATATCTTAATTGAAACTATGATTCCTGGCTTAGTCCTAAGCCTGTCTGTGAAACCCAGGCCCATAATTCTCATGTTTGGTTCCCTATCTTACTATATATTATATATATATATATATATATATATCTATATATATATTAGATATATATATATATCTAATATTATATATATATAGCAGCAAGAGGCGCCTCCTGCTGGAAGAACCAAGAGGAGAAACACTCACAGACTGAGCTGGAACGATTTGCATTCAGTTTGCAGTTTTAAACAAATTTTAGTTTAGCTATAGAAAATCTACAAATTCAAACTCTGATTACCCCACAGCAGCAGCAGGAAGCATGTGAGTTTTTTTTTTTTTTTTAATTAAAACTTGTCTTTGAGTCTTTCCAAGCCTTTTTAATGTCAGTCAAGCGGGTGTTACAGTTCATCAGTCCCAAAGAACAGTGAAATAATGCGCATCCAGGTTATAAATGAAAAGTGCCGCCACCATGGCTCCGGGGGGTGAACAAAGGGCCTCCTTGTAGTGAATCAATGCATTTTTTGGTAAGAAAAATATCCATATTTGAAATGTAATAATCCTTTACATCTAGCTTGCGCTCACGGGTTCGTATGACAGAAGCAACTGCCGAGTGGATTTGACGTAGGATATTGGCGCGTGGTGCATGCACCGCTCAGAAGTGGACGGAAGTGCAGCATAGAGATCAAAACACAAAGAGATGGTCGTGAATCAGAAGTACAAATCGAGTATAGATATTTTAAAGAAGAATGTCGGAGGATTTAGATATAAGCCAAGAGGGAGACTGGTTTTTTCCTTGCTAAAGTAAGGAAAACGTTGCTTCCTGTTGCCCCTGTTAACAAACATTGGTTTTTTACAAGACTCACATGGCGCATGCACAATGCTGCACCTCATATGTAATTCGCTCCTGGAAACTGCTTCCATGTACAAGTGTTGGCGCAAACTACATTTAAGTGATTATTTACTTTTTGAATATAGATATTTGTTCTAAAAAAAAATGCATCGATTCGTTACAGGAGGCCTTTGTTTCATGCCCAGGAGTATGTGAGGCAATTTTCATTATGGATGGATGCACTTTATTTCACTTTCTTTTGGACTGCTGAACTGCAACACCCGCCTGACTTGCCAGTAAACAGCCTTGGAAGATTCAACTTTTTTTTTTTTTTAAATAACTCCAATTGGATTCATCTGAAAGAAAAGAAATCATATCACCCCCCCCTAGGATGGCTGGAGGGTGATGAGATAATGGGCTAATTTTCATTTTTGGGTGAACTATCCCTTTAAGCTAATAGTTACATTTAGCTGAGTAAGATCATGATTGAGTAAATGTGGGATAACTGCTGGACGTGCTGGCTATGTGGTATCCTAATTTATTATTTTAGGATTTTTTTTTTGTTTTCCCCCAGTGAAGCATTTCTATTAATATAACTGATTAAGTAGTCAAAACTCATTCCATATCAGTAGAATAGTGTGCGTATACAGAAAGGTCTATGTCCTATAGAAAAGGTTCTAATTGGATTATGTTTACTGATACCTAATGGTCAAAAGCAAAATAGCAAAAGTAATAGGTTCAATATTATTATATTTGCAGACAAAGATTTTTGAATAGCTAGGTTGGGCTTGTGACACTATAACTTTGCCAAAAAGTATTGTGGACAACGCCCTTCTAATGACAGGTTTGACTTCTTTAGTTAGTTTCATGAGTACAAATCTTAATGTTTAAGCATATAATGATATTCAAGGGATTTGTGTTCTTCTAATTTTATACCAATCGTTTGGACAGGAACCTTTTCTATTCTAACACAACAATGCCTCTTTGTTTGTAAGGGAAAACAGGTTAAATTTAGCTCAAAGGGAATCATATTAAGATTTTAAAGGGAATTTGAACAGAATCACTGGTTTACACGGCTGATCACTGAAACGGGCCCAGCGATTCACCTGGACGAGCCGTTTAACATCAAATCTTGCGCTGGATATTAATATCCAAAGTATAGTGGAAAACACTATTCCATTAGCACATGTAACAATGATCGGCAGTTTAAGACATTAACTTGTGAGCACAAAACACAAGACTACTTCTCTTTTCAATATAAATAAGGCTTTATTAGATAAATCTAAGACATATAAAACTAATCGAACACATAAGCCACCGCACTCACACATTCACACAAGTTGTCAAGGAGGATAGAACGTTAGGAAAGAGTGAGTTTAAGAGAATGAAAATGTGAAATCCCAAGTTTAACAGCAATACGTGAAATTGCATAGACATGAACAACCATTGTAATTTCACTTAATTAACCCTCGCACTGAGTTCTTCAATGAGGGTTAAATTATATTAGATAACACCAGTACAGAATGTGAGTCCTGGAGGTTTACTGTCCGTTTGCCTTTGTTAAAACGGGTGCCCTTTGTCGTTCGCTGAAAAGGGGGTTTCCCGAGTTTGCTGATTGGCTGGAAGTTCAGATAGTTCGGTTAAGTTACGTCTTGGGAAGCCCGTGGTGTGGGCATAGGCTGACGATGGCGTAGTTTGGGGCTGTTGAAGTTTCAGACGGGCCACGCGATTCCTGCAGACTCGGGGGGCACGGCTTTACAAAACTTAACTCAGAACATGAAACTCTCTAAACGGAAAGAACAAGACGTAAAGTTTGACGAGACTAGTGGTGTTTTCTTTCTCATCGTGGCTAAGAGCAGGCAGTCGTGCAGGCCAAAGCACGCGGGAACGGCGCTCGTCTAATAACACAAAACAGGTGATGACAAAGCATGACTAAAAAAGCTAAAGCTAAAGCTAACGGCAATACTGATACAAAAGCTATACGAAGCTAACGCTAAAGCTAAAAGCTAAAAACCTTACTAAAAGCTTAAACGACAAGCTAAAAAGCTAAAAAGCAAAATTTGATGGTGTCCCTGAGTATTTAAACCGGCCTTTTGGCCACACCTCAAATGTTGTCTTGGACCCAATTAGATATTGTCGGTTTCTCAGGGTGTTGCCGATTTGTTTCCCCCACCCATTCATAAATCAATGTTATCTTATCAAATCTCGAGGTCCGAATTTTCCCCGCTCTGGCAGGTTATAATTTTTGGACATGATTCCTATAACAAGAATATGATACATTTGACAAATAACTGATGGTCAGAAATGTTTCAAAGCAAGAGTATCGAACACCACACATACTAAACATGAATATGATCCCTTAAGCTATTCCAGAGTTATTTAAAAAGACATACACAAATAATGATTAGAAACATAAAAGTCAAATGTGTGGGTTACAGGTATAAAATGGAGCTTAAGCAATGGACTGATAATCCATTTAGAAGGTCTTTTTTTAGTGCATTTTTGGTGCAGATATGCATTGGAAGGCATTCTCTGTGCCATTCTGGGAGTAAGGATATCTCCTGTGAAGACCAGAGGGGTTAACAAGGTCTCCTTAGGAATTTCAGTCTGGGTTCTGCTAGGTGGGGGGAAGTCAATCCCAACACATCTTGTTTTACTCTCATGGCTTTACATGTGAGGGTCATAACTGTCCATCTCTTCGAATTACTTGCCCCAAATAGAGACAACGCTCTTCTTCGAATTGAAATTGTCAATAATTGTGTTCTAATGGTGTGGGTTTTAATGTTGAAAAGCTGTTCTGGGAAAGAGTTGGTTATCAGACTGGGTGGGTGCTTGCTGGGAGTTGGATTTACAACATCCTGTGGGTGGGTTCCCTGGCCTTTCCGTGAAGATCGGCCTCATGTTTTCAACCAGGGCTCCCCACATCGAATCTTTAAAATTTGTCTGGTTCACAACCAAGGTACGTGCTATAAGGCAAGGTTAAAAAAAGGGAAAAAAAGATTGATTCAGTCAGTGTTGAAGAACTGTCGCAGAAGCAAAGTCCTAATCCCAGCTCGAACACCTTCTGGTGTGAACTTTTAAATGCAGCCTGGGAGCGTGGTTCGCCGTTCGCAAAACGTGGCAAGGCGGGCCCTCGAAGATGGCACACCGGATCGCGAGTTGACACGGTTTGTAGCAGTATCAGGTGTACGTCAAAAATAAGTTTCGACATTCCAAAACTTCCAAAATAAACACTTTTTAAATATATGAGATTATGTTTCCATCGTTGTTGCCACAGTGTGGGAAAGTGCCTTTTTCTGGTCGAAAGAAAGGGGGTGTCCCCCAATAACTTTTTCGTCCATATGAAATGTACAAGTCATTGGATGTTTTGGTGATGAGTCTTTTGATTAAAGTTGTAATCCAGGAAAATTACTAAAGTAGGTCAAACCTGTTTCTTTAGATGGGGCTGGGTGTCCCATACTTTGAGTAATATAGTATAGGCACACTCCTCGCCACGCGGTGGGTGGGTGCGGTGATTCTGGCCGGTTCGGGCCTACCTCATATTCTTTCATAGGGCCCAAAATTGCTTAGCTGCACCCCTGAGGCACTGCTGTGAGGGTTTTTTTTTTGGGGGGAAAAAAAAAATATTTGTAAAAAAGCTGCTCAGGGAGTGATGGTGTCAAGGTTCATGAATCGGCTGTCTCACACTGAGGTGTCTGCATGAGTGTAATTTGTGTGGGTGTGGTTACTCGTTTGTGTTGATTAATGTCACCAGCTGTCGTTGGATTCCACCTCCTTTATATGCCCAGTACCATTCCCTCTCATGTTGTCAGATCGTTTTGTGGTTGTTCCTCGGTGTTTGTCCTGTCCTCTAAGTGCCTCTTCGCTCAGCTCTCCCGTCTGGATTTCGTCAGTTCTTCGTCGGTGTCGTCTGGATTTCGTCAGTTCTTCGTGAGTCGTTTCTGGAATGTTCCCACGGTTCCTGGGTTTCTCTACACGCTCTTCACTCCGACACCACCACCGGATCGCCATCTCGTCCCGTTTCCCCACACCACCAGCGCCTAGCAGCAGGCAGAGGGACCCAGAGCACGCCTACCCACCAATCCGGAGGATATTCCGGTGAGCCTGAATTTTGCAGAGCAGAGCATCCTCACGATATGTTCCATGCATTTCGCCTTATCAGCCCCGTACTTTTCAGAACGAACAGACTAGGGTTGCAATTTGTATTTAACCCTGCTGTCAGGGAGAAGCAGCGCTTTGGGGGCACGGCGGTGTGGGAGAGAAGGAACAACTGCTGCACCTCGTTCCATTGGACTCTCCGAATAAATGATGTGAGATTTTTTGATCGGGCAGTAGCGGGTAAGGAGCGGCCAGATTACTCGCCGAACTGACGACAGTTGAGAACGCTCGATGGTTCGAGATTGATTTCCATTCGTTTCCTGCACCCTGGCCGCAGAGTGCCGTTTTGAACGAGGAAGCGCAGTGGGATAATGTTCCTGGCATCGGGCTGGCTAGTGATAACCGCGGTTCATAAGGAGATTTTATACCATGGACTTAACCAGAGACACTGACGGACTGATAGAGGATCTATGCTCTTCATAGGTTGAGGGCTCGTCTGAATTCGCGTGACCCGTCGTCGCACAGCCCAGCTCAGAGGACCACACCAGCCCGTGGTGCGAGCGCGGTCAGCCCCGCATTCGATCACGAGCCCATGCATGTGGGGAGCATGCTCGTCTTCCTCCCCGGGAGGAGAGGTTAGATGGCGGAGATCCCAGGGAACTTTGCCTATACTGTGGCCGGGCGGGCCACTTCATTCCACTCCTGTCCGGTAAAGAGTCAGGCACCGGTAGTAAGTATGAGGCTACTATCGGGTGGGATCTCTCCGCCGATAAGACCTCCATCACCACCATCAACCCTCCTATCTACGGAAGACTGCACTTCTGGATATCGGGAGCTGAGGGTAATTTCATGGACTTCCAAACTGGCTGTTCAACTTTCAGATCCCCATTACTTCCTCTCTCACAACCAGATCACACCGTCATGCACTCAATGTCAAGAACTTCCCCGGATCACAACATTCCACTGAAAGGTATCACCCTCATCACCTCTGGCAATCACACAGAAATCCTCTCATTCCTACTGTAGTGACTCACCACTTGCACCAGTGGTTTGGGACCATCAAAACACCCGTGGCTTTCTAAACACAACCCCCGGGGTCGACTGGGCACTAACACTAGTTCCACATGGAGTAACCACTGTCATGAAGCCTTTTAGTGTCTCTTCTCTTCAAGTGTCTGCCTGTCACACGTCTCGCTTCGCTTCTTCGGCGGTTTCTGTGTGTTTTGCAGAGTAGTGCAGCGGATTGTGTCGAACGTTGCCCGCGGATTACCTCACACATGAAGGAGGTGTTCAGTAAGTCCCGTGCTGCGGTCTCGCCCTCCGGCAGCATTCCTATGACTTGTGCAATAGATCATACTGCCAGGTAAGGACTCCTCCCGAAGGCAAACTTTTACTCTCTTTCTGAGAGGGAGGCCATGGAGGAAATATATGTTCTGATTCTCTGGGCCTCTGGAGTTCATGCCAGCCTTCCTCTTCTCCTGCTGGGGCGTGGTTCTTTTTCGTTGGAAGTAAGGATGGTTTCTCTGCGACCATTAGCATTGTACTAAAGCCGAGAAGCTGAACAACATCCACAGTTAAAGAATTCGTATCCTTTGCCGGTGATGTCTTCACTTTTGAGAGGTTTCCAGGGAAGCGCATGGGCCATTTTCCCCGAAAACCTGGACTTTTACGCAAATTCAATATCATTTGGTTCCGCATCCCCAAAGGGAAGGGATGGAATGGAAAACAGCTTATTAATAACCCCGAAGGGGCACTCTTTGAAATATTTGCCTTCGGCCTTCCGAACACCCAGCGGTTTTTCCCGGCACTCTGTGAATGAACGTTTTGAAGAGGCCATGGTAGAATCAAATTCATACATAATGTTATACCTGGATGATATATTGAATGTTTTCTCTCCAGGAACACGGTCTCATTCAACACGTCAGGACAGGTGCTCCAGAGACTGTTTAAGAAGAATGGTGCTTTTTGTCAATGCGGAGGAAATGCTCGTTTTCAATGCACATCTGGTTTCCGCTCCGAGTTTACATCTATCTCTTCCTGAGTGGAGTGCGCAAGATGATCCTGACAAAGTTAAGGCGTCGTAAATTGGCCAGTCCAGAATCCCGTAAGGCCCTACAGCCGGTTTCTGGGGTTTCGCCAATTTTTACCGCAACTTCCAGCCCCAACTTCAGTCAACTAGGCTCACCTGTGAACGCCTTGACCCTCATCCCCGCCTGAAGTGTCAGGCGGTCGAACATTGCCGATGCAGTGTTCACCGAACCCTCAAAAGTCGCTTCCTTTTCAGCTCCACATTCTTGTTCCCACCCAACACCCTGATCCCACACGGCATCTTCGTTGTGGAGGTCGACGCGTCAGAGGTCTGGAAAGTAAAGGAGCAGTTCTTTCACAACGGCTTCCTCAGACGACAAGATGCATCCCTGTGTGTTCTTTTCTCATCGACTATCGCCTGCCGAACGTAAGTTATGACAATTGGTAACAGTAGAATTGTTGGCAGTTAAGGTTAACGTTGGCGGAATGCCGTCATTGGTTAGAGGGATCGGTGGTACCTTTTTCCATTGGACCGATGATAAGAATCTTAATACCATCAGATCAGCTAAGCAGAGGGGTAACGCCTCCGCCTGTTTGCCCACCGCGTCCGTTTGTGTTTTGTGCCCGGAGGTTTTTTACTGTCCGATGTTATTCGATGTGGTCATTGTTTTCAATCGGGCTTGTCATCCAGGAGTGACCTCGCACTGTTTTTTCTATTTAAGCACGATTCTGGTGGGCCATTCATGGCTCGCCGAGCATTCACGATTTTGTTTTGGCTTGCTCATTCTGTGCCAGCTGGTAAGACATCTAACCAACCCCTAAGACAGCTACTTCAACCGCTGCCTGTCCCTTCGAGACCCTGGTTCCCCCATATCGCTCTAGATTTTTTGTCACCGCCGCCCTCCACCGCCCGCTAATGGCATGACAGTTGTTTTAAAACCGTAGTGGACCGGTTCTCGAAGGCGGCAACATTTCATTCCCCTTGCCCAAATTACCTTCAGCCAAGGAGACAAGCGGTCAACAGTCATAAATCACGTCTTTCAGTTACATGCCTCCCGATGGATGTGGTCCTCTGAACAGGGTTCCCAATTCCGTAGCCAAATTTTGGCAAGAATTTTGTAAACTTACTGGGACTGGTCCACGGTCAGTCTGCCCCTCGTGGCTATCAATCATCCCAGAGGCAATGGTCAGTCTGAGCGAGCCAATCATGACCTCGCAGAGAATGTTGCGATGTTTGGTTTGCCAAAAATAACGTTATCCTGGATCTAACGAGGCTTTCTATTGGTGGAGTATATCCCACCATTCGTTAACCAGTGTCAATTCCACGGGCCTCTCGCCATTTAAGTGTAGTTTAGTTACCATCCACCAATTTTTCCGAGTCTGGAATCCGAAGTCCGCGCGGGCCCTCTCCGCTCCACGCATATCGTCCAGAGGTGCCGCCGTACTTGGACTAGAGCCCGTGAGACTCTACGTCTCTCCAAGCAGGGGGCGCTGCATGAGCCCATGCCGTTTTTGGTTTTTTTCGGCACCGTTCAAAGCCCTTCCCGTTTACGTCGTGGGTCATAAGCTTTAGCTTATTTTCATATGAAAACAACAGTGAATGATACTCAGTCTCTCTGTCCTAAATATAACCAGTAATTTATTACATGGTACAAGAACAGAAGAAATGAAGCAATAAAAAACCATTTTCAAACTCACCAATCAGACGCCCACGAAACACAAGCAGAACAAAACTAATTTTGAAAAACATTTCTTCTTTCTTTCAATCATTCAACTGGCAAGCCCACAATAGTGATGCTTAAATGGTCTGAAAACAACTCTGAAACACGTCTAACTTTAATATTGAGCTGACTGTGCACAGTTTTTTCTCTCCAATGGCCGCATCCTTTATAGCATAAAAATCATACAAGCTTTTTGCTGATCTTAACATTTCCAACTGAATGCCAGCCCTGTTATAAGATATATTAGCAGGCGTGTTGGATAGATATCCATTCCATCATTATGTCAATTTTTCTTAAATTTATCAATAAATTCATTTAGAATAACAAGACACTAGGTTATTTGCCAATCAAATGAAAGTCAGTATCAACAAAATCCATCTTTGCACGCAGCAAAGGAAACAGAAGGCTTCATTGTTTTGTAAAAAACAGTGTTGTAACCTTTCAAACTGTTGCTTTCCATCGAAAATATGAGACCATAATCCATAATATTGAATCAGGAGAGAAATATGCACAAGGAATCAAGCACAGGTGTCAAGCCAAAACAGTCCAAAAAGTGCACAAAGTTTGATATGTATGTGTAACAGAGAATGGATTTTTTTCCACTGGAGGAAGTGTTTAATTGTGGATTTATGGAACCATAATTGGCAACAAGTGGCAGATTAAAAACACCTTAAATATAGAAAATTTCTGCAAAATTGTCTTGTTTGATGAACTATTACGTTAATGAATAAGTCATTAGAATTCAGTCATTAAACCAGAAACAGTAAGAAAGGAGCCAATGATTCACTGACTCACCCGATTCTGCTAAAACACGCAGTTTTATTCCAGTCCAAGTGTTGCACAGAGTCTCTTCTGTGTTGGTTTTCAGAGAGAACGGGAAGGTTGCCGCTTGAGGTACGCACATCACTTTCCACTTCATGCGTGTGGAAGTCGGAGATATCACACTAGGGGCGGGTCCTTTATTGGAATCTGGTCGTGTTTGTTTTGGTGCTTTCAAATATATCAGCATCATTTTGGCGAAATTAAGTAACATTTTGGCAGAGCGACATCCTCTTTCATTACATTAATGTGGACCTCATTCATTAATTATTAATAAAAAATAATATTTTTAGCTGTCTATGTCCTCCATAAATTCTTGCAGACATTTGAAATAAATAACAATTTTATTAATAATATAAATAATGAATAATAATAATAATAATACTAATAATAAAACATTTTTTAAGCGGTATTCGAGTGTTAGCTAAGCGATAATGTAAACAGTTTACAATAACAAAAAAAAAAACCTTCCCAAAATAATGTAAAAGCTTCATACTAGATGTGGCTGTGAACTCTTTAAATTATACACATGGCTTGTATTCCTCATGGGAAGCTCCAGCATAATAACTATATTAAAACATGGAGACTCACCCGAACTTTAGAGTGAGAAAACTTGAATTGATTAAAATGCAAGAAATACATACAGTAAATCGACAGAATCAACTGTGATCCAGTGTGTACTTGATCTGCAGAAAGGATTTATAAATCCTTATAAGAAAGCCTTTCACACTGGATGAGAAGATTAGAATAATTAACAAAATCATTAAAATAAAAAGCATGTTATAAATATGACATAATCAAGCCTTAGCAAAGCAATATTTGGTAATCAAGCATTTTTCATGACAAACACTCACATTTTGAGCATTTGTGTGAGAATTTGTCATAGTTGGTTAATCAAATAATCTTCTAGAGGAAGAAATGGAGCCACCTAAACAACAAACAAACACCGCCATATGAAATAGTTAAAAATCCATTAGAAATAGGCTAAATGTAGATTAATTTCATTATATATACACATAAATTAAAAGAATATAAGAATAAAAAAAAACAGTGTTATATGGTCAAATGACCATAATTTCAAGTACCTGATACAGGTGAATCTGTGCTTTGGATCCCGTTCAGCTCTTCTGGATCTTGATGTCATAAACCAGAATAACAACAGTAGCCACGCCCACCCAAGCAGAGAGGACCAATCGGGATCACAACTTCAGTAGAACCACAACAGTGGACAGAGTCTGAGGAATAAACACATCAAACTGAGATCAGCTCAGTCAATAAACACTAATATCAGCTCTAATATCAGCACTGCTGAACCTGAACATGTGTGACAGAGCTTGCTGATGTCCAGATGTGTGGTCTGGTACTGATGGGATTGTTGAGCACACAGCTGTAGCTGGTTTTATCCTGATATTCCACCTCCAGAGGTAGAGAGAGACTGATGCTGAGATCAGACACACTGATGCTGGACAATAAACTGTTTTCCTTTGGCACCAGGAGAAGTCACATGACTCCACATTCACCACTGAACACATAATGAACAATAGATGAAGATGATGATGATGATGAACATTGTGAAGACGTTACTGCTGATGACAGGAACAGGCAGACGAGCTGAAAACATGAGAAATCATGAACAAATCTATATTCAACAGTCTTATTTTCAGTTCAATGTGTTCAACAGTCTGTAATCTCAAACTATAAAATGATTGTATTTGAAGCTACAGGACAAATCTACCTCTACGCACCTGACGAGACTCTGAATGCTTTTGACTGTTTTGTTAACCGTGTATATACAATCCGTAGGTTTATGGTTTGGTTTGGTTATGGCAGAGTCCATCTGATGATCCACTTCAGTCTTCTTTGAACCTCCCATCATCACATCAATGTGGAGGAATGTTCCAGCAGCTCGTTGTTCCAGCTATTAAGACTTTAAGACATTTCTGTTTCAGTCGTCCCACTGTATTCTATTGTTTTAAGTATTTCATAAGACCAGATTCCTAGAGTGACTGAATCTTCCTCCGTCATGACACTGACTGTCCGCTTTCAGCAGCCACCAACACACACATTGGGAACAAACAAACCAGGTTTGTTTCACAGATAAAACTTTTAAGATAACTGATGTTTACAAAAGTAGTAAGCTTGACATTTAATTTCCACTTTAAAATGTCAGCAGGTGAAATAAATGTAACTCACCATAGACAGTGAGAATGAATGATATCAACACTGGTTGGTTGGTTGATACACTATATCTCCAGCATGTTTATTTGGATGTTGGTGATGGGTCATATATCCAGGTGACTGTCCAGGCTTCATCTGTCTGAATCTCCCCCTTCAGAACACAGCATATACAGTCTGCTGCTGTCGTTACTGGGACAACTATCGTATATTCTCACACCTCCACTGAATCCCATCACCTCTCTTATTTGAGTATAATGAGTGTTTTAGAGTGACAATTCTCCTTCCATCCGACTGGATGGGGGGGGCCCATACGTATACCCGAACACTCCTGAAGAACGAGTTTTCACGATCCAAGCATGCTTGATGTCGTTTTGATGAAGCTTCAACTAAAATAACTTTTAATCATTTCAGATTTTTAAAATTGAACAAGTACTTTTAGTTTCATATTTAATTGAGTCAACCGTAATAACTGAACAAACAGTTGAATTCAAACTTGTTCTCAAAATAAAATAACACATTTATTTCCACATGAGAGAAACAGCGAATGATAATCCCCTCTAATTTAACCAGTAATTTATTACATGATACCAGAACAGAAGCAACTGAAGCCATAAAAACACATTTTAAACTCACCAACCAGACGCCATGAACACAACAATACTAATATGAGGAACAATTTTTTCATCGTTTCACGATAGTGATGCTTAAAATGTCTGAAAACACTCTGAAACATGACTGAAGAACTGATATTTATCTGGTTGGATCCTCCCTCAACAGGATTCGACCTGCATCACAGTGTGATTTATCAGAGGAAGTCATGAAAATTAAACAAGATTTTGCTGACCTTCTATTTTCGAATGAGTTCCGGCCCTTTATGAAAACTAATAGCAGAAACCTGAAATGTTGCATGAGTGTTAGATTAGATATCCATGATATATTCATCATCAATTTCTTAGATTTAATCAATAAATTCATTTACAATAACAAGACACCAATCAAATGAAATCAGTATCAACAAAATCCATCTTTGGACTTCAAATGAAATCAGTATCAACAAAATCCATCTTTGGACTGCAAAAGCAGCACAGAATCTGCATCTGAAGCTGTTTAGAATTATGTACATCCTTGCAAACTGACTCCGAAAGTTTCATATGCATTTTTTTTTTCTATTTGTCATCCTTTCCTATCAAAATTCTTGCTACGGATGCGAAAACACAGAAAAATTTTGCCTTGGGAGTGTGTGCAAATTGTGAGATTTTCTTTGTGGGTGTCTTTTCAGTACTGTGGTTCCTCTCATAGATAGTTTATCAAAGCTGATGCAAAAGGTAGCATGTGTCTTGTGGTGCTAATCTGCCATTGTCTTTCCATTTATTTAAGATTTATTTTATCACACGCTATGTAAACAATTTTATTTGAATTATTTTTTGTATCAAAATATGTATCAATGTATTTTTTAAGGTTCCTATCACTGTTTATAAGTCATGTACGATAGGTTTAAATCCATCCAAGGTTAAAAAACATTGTCATTTTGTCAAAATATCATTTTAAAATTACCTCAATTCTCAGAGATCCCCAACAGTTCGCGGGAAGCTGTTCAAAAGATTCAGTCAATTTCCTTAAACCCCACCTTTCGGTAGCATACGGTGTTCTGATTGGTCAACTGGTTACTACACTTTACTACACAAAAAACATGGTTAATTTTTGTAAGGGAAAAACATCATATCTACATGTCTTTTATCATTCATCCAAGTAATAAAAACGATGACACAGACTAACATTTTCATACACATGTAAGCACGTACATAACCAAACTGAGCACACAACTTCACGGTAAACAATGCGTTAGCATTAACATATAGTGCTAGCGCGTGAAGATAGGAGCAGATAATGGTTGGAGGCTGGGGAGAATACTGATAAGTAGCTTGGTAATAATAATTCGCGTTGTTTTTTGGTGATGCTTGTAGTTGGAAATGAACCCTCTTTTATGGCCAAACGCTTTGAAAATCCCGCCTTTAACTCACCGAGATTAGAAAAGCAGTCATCAGTAAAATGTTGTGAACACAACAAAAGGGACTTGTTGTAGTGCTCTGGTATTGTGGTAAAAATGAATTTTAGCCATTGGTTCTTCTGATCTTCATTCTTTGGCAGTGAAAATAAAACAAACTTGCCTTTACAATTAAAAAAAAAACTGTCTCCTCGACATGATGCTATCACACCAGCTACTAACCAGAGCGTCTGTGTGGGGGGTGGGGCAGGTCAGAGTTTTGTTTCTCCCAAGACGGTAGGCAGAGATTATTATGCAAAGTGTTCTCGTTACGTACAAAGAGATGGACAAGGATTTGAAATCTATAACGACTCGTTTCAGCGATTCAGAGTCGACTCCTTACTTTAGAAGCCAATAACTTTATAAATCGTTTACTTTGGTTTAATTTGCACATTGTTTACACTGATGGACAGCTACATCATACACTGTAATACAGGTAATTTTTGATTTCCCATCTGTGTGGCTCTTTAAATTTTGCAATAAGGGTACTGTGGTGCTAATTAGTCAATTATCTTCATCTATTCAAAGATTCATTTTATTGAATGCTACGGAAACTATTTTACTTGAACTTTCCGATTTCAATTTTGTCAAATGTAAAAAAAAAAAAAAAAACCTTTTCTGAGAAGTGGTGTTTCTGTGACTTCATTAAAGATTTTGGTTTGCTCCCCAGAGTCATAGAAAGTGGTGTTTTGGCTAATTAGTGCCTGCCTGTGACATAATCCACACCTCTCCAGTCCATCAGATAATATCTTGAAAAGACATACAAACAAAACAAAAGCAATACCATTAAGGTGTTTAAAAAAAAAAAAAATGAGTTCATAATCTATAATAATAATGCTTGCTCCAGTGAAAAAGTGGTCTGGTCTTGTGGTATCCTTACCGCAATAACTTATGTTGGGGTGCAGTTCATAAAGTGGTCTATGTTATTATTTATAGGCTGTTTTCTTTATTATGTCACTCTTCCGAGTGGATGAAAAGCTGTTCCTTTGTCTCCACTATTTGAGATTTAAAAAATCCCATTTGTAGTCTCTTTGTAGTCATTCAGCACGACACCACATTTTTTTTTATATACTTTTTTATACTTTTGACAGTTGTGGATGACAGAAGACGGATTTGAAGTGGAAGATGATGTGGATGTCTTTCAAAACTAGAGGTGAGTGGAAAAGACAGGTCCAACAGCAACAATAGGAACTTTGTCAGCTTTTTGATGCAAGAAATCAATCATGGGAAGAGTATTGCGATATTCTCAAGCAGTTTTTTTTAGCCAAATGGGCAAACAGAGAGTTATTCTGATTAGCATTGTTGGTGCGCAAATGTACAGCTGGTTGCGTAATCTCATAAATCCCAAAAATCCGAAAGACAAAATGCCTCGTTTGTAATGGGTTTTATTGGTTTTGTCGCACTACGCCCGGACACAGCATCACAAGTCGGGGAAGTCGTGGCCTAATGGTTAGCGAGTCGGACTTGCAATCCAAGGGTTGTGAGTTCGAGTCTCAGGCCGGCAGGAATTGTGGGTGGGGGGAGTGAATGTACAGTGCTCTCTCCACCTTCAATACCACGACTGTGGTGGGATTGAGCAAGGCACTTTAGACTGAGGTGCCCTTGAGCAAGGCACTTTACTTTGGTTCACTTTATTTTTATTTTTGTTTTGTTATTTTATTTTTTTTTATTGTTCAGTATAGTAAGGGGTGTAACATTTCCATCACATGCTTGAGGTATTCGGCCAATCACAACGCACCGGATAGCTGGCCAGAGCACACCTCGCATTTCAGTACAATAAGCTTTGTAAAAATCGACATGTTTCAGAAAGGTGGGGCATAGAGGAAAAACAATGATGTACAGTATGTAAAATAATGTGTTTTTAACCTTAAACTGCATAAACGAGATTAAAAGGTTGGCGTTATATTGTGCCAAGTATAGTAACCCATACTCATAATTCGTGCTCTGCATTTAACCCATCCAAAGTGCACACACACAGCAGTGAACACACACACGGAGCAGTGGGCAGCCATTTTTATGCTGTCTTTTCTCATGGAAAAAGAAGTGTAGAGGTCTGCATTAATGTTTTCTGAAATTCAAGTTCACGTTATGGTGGATTTACACAACAATTGTACAGTTCAATACACACATAACAGTAACAGAGGTTGAAAAAACTTACTCAAAAGAAGATAATTTGAGAAATTTCTCAAAGGCCCATTTTTTTTTACCATTAGTTACCATTTGAAACTCAAGATGGCGCCAATGTCACCCATTTAAACTCATAATAAAAAACTATTTGCCCTTTATCTCTGAGCTTCAAGGTTATATTAATAAACTGTATATTGAATTTAATATTTTAATAGCACAATAGAGTGAAGTTCTTGAATTCAGCGAGGAGCACAAATAACTGATGTTTCCAAAAATGTTTGATACGTTGACATTCAAGTAGACACCGTAAGAACTACAAACAAACAAAAACAGAAACAAACAATACATAAGCCAAATAAAAAATCTGGCATTACATTATGCATCATACAGTGTACAAAACCAATTACCTTATTTCCCTTTTTCAGTGAGACGCACAAGTACAATAAAAGGAAGAGAAAGACGTCACAAACTGCAGGCTGCGTCCTTCACAAAGCGCACACACACAAACAGCGGAAATGTGTCGCTCTTTATACAGGTCCGATTTGCGCATTAAGTTAATTTCATAATAAAAGTTCTTTAGCTGCTCTGTACAAAAAAGGGTCAATGCAATACAGACTTCATATATCTGGTTAACAAATTGGCAGTCAAAAAGGGTCAATGCAATACAGACTTCATAATTAAGTGTAAAGGGTAAAGACTTACACATTGTGTTCATATTCTGCTGTTCTGTAACATACTGTCAGCTAAATAACCGCCTGTTTGTTCAGTGCTGATGAGTGTGACCATCCAGCTCCTTTTGCTGATTAATTCACACTCTGAACATTGACACTTCCAGGCTGCAGCTTCCTGTTCTGTTCAGTGTTGTTGTTTTCAGCTGATATAAACTGCCCTATAACATGATCAGAGAAGTTAAAAGTGTCTTACAGCAGCTGCTTGATGAGATCCTGAGAGTGTTTGGCTCTGCTCTCTCCTGTAACTGTCTTCAGCTCGCTTGTTGTTCATTTCTTATCAAAAGTCTCAATTGTTTCTCCTCTCAGACTGATTTCAGAGTTTCTCTAATGGCATATATAGATCAGGAACAGATCACCTGCTAGAACTGTGTGTAGAAAAGTGTTCTCTTATATTTTAATCTGATTAATTTTACATAAACACAATCAATTAATACAAACATTCCAGGATAATTAATATTTTAGTATTTTAGGAAGACGAATATACAGTAGAAAGATGTTAAAAATCAAGGCTAATAGGTCATAAACCAGAACAACAACAGCAGCGGCAGCAGCCACGCCCACCAGAGCAGTGACGACCAATCGGATCACAACTTCAGCAGAATCACAACAGCGATCAGAGTCTGAGGAATAAACACATCAGACATGAGTTCAGCTAAGTCAGTAAAGTTAAATAATGGTTAACTGTTTTATTTTTAATAGGATTAAAGTAGATTGAATTAAGTCGGCTATAGTATCATTACAATTTATAATTTTAATTTCAATCATGAAAATTTATTTTTAAAATGACTAAATCACTATTACATTCCAGATTTACATTTTACTATCAGATTGTTTGTAAAATGCTGTAAATTTGACCAGTTTTGGTTCCTGTTGAGATTTCTTTAAATTTCAATAGTTCTGACAAAGAGGAATTTATTATTTATTCACTTTTTACTGACCAAATAAATATGTGGATATGAATTTGATAACTTTAATTTATTTATTTATTTACTTGTATATGTGCCATCACAGCTAGAATTTTTTTGTTCTAAAAATGTCCTAAGAACATTACCATGCATTGTTCTAGCAATGTTTTTAGCAGGTAGTTTTATTTTTGTTCACAGAACGTTCTCTCAAAAGTTAGGATAACATTCTCTAAAAACATTCTAAAAATGTTTAGTGATAACATTGTTAGAACATAATTCCCTAAAATTCTTAAAAAAAAAATGTTTAGTGATAACATTCTTACGTTTTTTGTTTTTTTTTTGTTAACAGAGCAATTACATTCTTAAAACATATAATTTTATTAGCCAAAATATTTTAAACACTTTTTTTTTTTAAAATGGGTTGCAATTCTGTCTCTAACTCAGCATCACGTTGCAGAACTCAGTAAAGTGCAGTGCATAACCAAGCGTCTGACTGTTGTTTGCTCAGAGTGCTCATCGTCTTTGCTTGTTGTGGTTCTTGCAGAAAAATAATACAGTTGTCTGTATGTTCAACTGTTCTTCTCCACCAGTTTTCCAGCTGCTCTCCCAGTTAGTAGCACTGAGCTCTATTCACTGTGTGCATGATAGAGTTCTTCCTCATGGCCTATAACAGAGGAGCATACAACAGTGTAAACAGAAAGAATACAAATACTTATTACATCTTAAGATCACAAACAATACTGAAAACTTTCTGTATTTCATTTTTAAACCAAGGTCCTAGAGTCTGGAGGAAGGGTGGAGAAGCTCATAGCCCAAGTTGCTTGAAGTCCAGTGTTAAGTTTCCACAGTCTGTAATGATTTGGGGTGCAATGTCATCAGCTGGTGTTGGTCCATTGTGTTTTTTGAAAACCAAAGTCACTGCACTCGTTTATCAAGACATTTTGGAGCACTTCATGCTGATCAGCTTTTTGAATATGCTGATTTCATTTCCAGCAGGATTTGGCACCTGCCCACACTGCCAAAAGCACCAAAAGTTGTTTAAATGACCGTGGTGTTGGTGTGCTTGACTGGCCAGCAAACTCACCAGACCTGAACCCCAGAGAGAATCTATGGGGTACTGTCAAGAGGAAAATGAGAAACAAGAGACCAAAAAATGCAGATGAGCTGAAGGCCACTGTCAAAGAAACCTGGCCTTCCATACCACCTCAGCAGCATCCAGGTTGCCCACTGTACCTGGATGGGAGACCTCCTGGAAACACTAGGTTGCTGTTGGAAGAGGTGTGAGTGAGGCCAGCAGGTGATGCTCACCCTATGGTTTGTGTGGGTCCTAGTGCCCCAGTATTGTGACAGGGACACTATACTGTCAAAAAAGCACCGTCCTTCGGATGAGACATTAAACTGAGGTCCTGACTCTCTGTGGTCATTTAAAATCCCAGGATGTCTTTCGAAAAAGAGTAGAGGTGCGACCTAGGCATCCTGGCCAAATTCGCCCATTGGCCTCTGACCATCATGGCCTCCTAACAATCCCCATATCTGCTGATTGGCTTCATCACTCTGTCTCCTCTCCACCAATAAGCTGGTGTGTGGTGGGCATTCTGGCGCACTATGGCTGCCGTCGCATCATCCAGGTGGATGCTGCACACTGGTGGTGGACGAGTAGACTCCCCCTCACAATGTAGAGCACTTTGAGTGCTTAGAACAGCAGAAAAGTTCTATATAAATGTAATGAATTATTATTATTATATACTCTGTCTGCACTTAGATCTGTGTTCTCTGCCTGCTTGCTTCTCGCTCCTTGCATAACAGAACAACTGACCATGCCATAGATCTAGCAGGTATGGGGCTCCTTCTCCTGCGCCAGGGTGAGCATTCCCTCAGGGACCACACCTGTGAGTTTTTGGACTTGGATTAGTGGAGATAGTGGAAAAATATCTGATAAAAATGTAAGAAAAAATTGAGTGCTCAGGAGTACTCAGTTTACTTGTACAAAACAAAGTAGCAACATTTTTCCAGAGTTTCAAAGTTATGCACAACAATGCAAAAACAGTCTCCAGAGGCAGCGAAGGCCAAGAAGCACACCGCTTCTTCTTCGGTTTTATGGTGGGTAGCACCACTGTTAGGTGCATTATCACCACCTACTGTATTGAAGGGTGAACCAGCGTTTACCCTTTCATAATGTGAGAAAAAAAACTCTAGCTCTGTTCTCTTAAGATTAAAAAACTCTCTAATCCATAAGTAAATATATTTTTAAGCTTTAGGTTATCCACTCCCATCTTTCTAAGTTCGTTTTCATTATCGAAGGCGATTCATCTGCGATAATGAACGCGATATTGCATAGCTTTTCAGTGATCTACGGCTCTGTACAGTATATTAAATGCTGCTCCATTTGAAAGCAGGTGATGGCGATTTAGCGGTAATCAGGGAACCGGCTTTACTGATGAAATGCGCGTGACAATTGCATGCGATACATCGCCCAGCCCTAGTTTCTCGTTCATAAATACACTTTTGACAAACACAAATAATATGTTCTACTGATTCCTCCATACCACAGTGCTCACAAAATCCTTTTGGATGTTTATTTATTATTTATATTTAGGTTTTATTCAGCACAGTATGCCCAACCCTTAATCTTGTTAAAATATTTTCCTCTTTGGTGCTTCTTTTAGTTATTCTCACTACTCCTACTTCTTGTTGTATTTCATTAAGTTGACGTACTGTATTTCCTGTATCCCATTTAAGTTGCCACTCCTTAGTGGTATATGCTTTAATTACTGCTTTTGCTTCATATTTACTAAGTGAGATATTCATGATCTCCTCGTTTTCCAATGCCTGTTTTGTTTGCTTCATATTTATTCATTACCCTTTATACCCCTATGAGCTGGTATCCACATAAATATTATCATGATATTCATATTCTTAAATCTATAAAGATTTGCATATCTCATTTAC
The DNA here is from genome assembly GCF_018340385.1 of Cyprinus carpio. NCBI lineage: Eukaryota > Metazoa > Chordata > Actinopteri > Cypriniformes > Cyprinidae > Cyprinus > Cyprinus carpio. The sequence goes on from NC_056618.1 coordinate 11,079,820, forward strand.
TATATCCTGTCTACTATGGGATGAGAATGATTGTAATGATTTTAATGCCGAATACAAATCTGTACAAAGTATTACATTGATTTGAGTCTCCTCTATCCACTATAGTGCTGTTGCTATTGCCATCATCTCCACTGTGTATACTGATACATGATTTGTTGTTCCCCTATTTACAGAAATGTTTAAGGATGGAAAGCAAAACCTGTTCTCCCTGTGTTAGGATCTTTAGATCCATCAGTATATACTGGAGCAGATGCTTGGTATACAGTTTGTAATCTATCTTCAACAGCAGCTACAATGTTTTCAGGTTCTTTCATTAACTAATAACAATCTATGAATACTGCAGGAAACATCCAAGGTGGCATTATTAGGGCACTGCTTCAAATGAAGTTTCCAGCTTTATTCACACACACTACCTCCAGCAGCCAATCAGAGCAAGCGAGTGGTTGATGATAACTAGGACCAGCTAATATTTATTAAGCTTTTGCATGGAGTAGAGAGAAGAGAGAGAGACAGAAAACAACAGTGCCAAGACAAACTGTATCAATATAGCAGCAATATCAAATACTGCACAAATATAACACCAAATAAAACAAAATAAAATATAATTAAGCCTTGGGACGTAAAAGTCATATAAGTCTATTTCTTGTGCTATTAAATCTCCTGTCCAGCCAAAACTTTTCCTCCTCTCCTTCTCCCAACAATTCTGTAGCACCATTTTCGTTGGATGGTTTTCCTCATGACCTCTTAAATTAATCCAATAGTTGGCTACCAGTTGTTTCCTTCATAGCCATAGAGGCATTTCACCTGCTTCAATCTGAAGTGAACACACTGAGGAAGTTCTGATTGCCCCTAAACATATGCTTAAAGGGTTACTTCACTTCAAAATGAAAATTTTGTCATTAATCACTTACCCCCATGTTGTTCCAAACCCGTAAAAGCTCAGTTCATCTTCAGAACACAATTTAAGATATTTTGGAGGAAAACCTGGAGGCTTGAGACTGTCCTTTTATGGTTTTGGAACGACATGGGGGTAAGTGATTAATGACAAAATTTTAATTTTAGGGTGGAGTAACCCTTTAAAGCTTGTGCCTACACAGCATCCAATTCAGGGAACACAGATTTTGCTGTTGACCAGTACAAAATACAACCATAATCCAATTTAGACCTTATTAGATGGTCGCATATCTGTAGTTTGAACCACATTAGTTCAACAACATAGGGCCATTGTTAATGACGTCACATGCATTTTGTTGGAGGTATAACTTCTGCTATTTAACCCTCATCTGTCCCTCCCGAACCTATAACAAAAGTGTCTCTGGTGGGTCAAAATGCTCCGAAGGCTAAAAATGACACTAATATATA
>NC_056618.1:11081219-11082327 GCF_018340385.1 Cyprinus carpio
GAGTCACTGAGTGTCTCTAATGCCATCTGGTGGGGAAAAAAATGACATACAATTGCATTTTATGGTTACAACCACTAGAGGGGCCTATAAAAACCTATGGCGATTTTTAACTGCGCAAAACAAATGAAACATGAGAAAAGAGATAATCTTAAGGCTTCAATTTATGTAACTGAATTATAACCTAAACATATGTATATTTATAAAATTTTTGGTCTCCACCACATCACTCAAATATAACTAAGTCAAAAAAAGAAAAAAAAAAAAAGGACAAATTACAGTCATATCCCAGCAGAACCATGAACCATATTATGTGTTCTATGGGAGTGTGTGTACCATGTGTGTGCTTGTGCTTGTGCATGTGTGTGTGTGTGACGGGTAGAGGAAATAATTGTGCTACATGGGTTAAAAAAAAAGTACCCCACCACTTATTTTTTATTGGTATTTTGTTTTTATCAGAATTGTTCTAATAATTAACAAAATAGTTCATGTATTTCACCACCACACCTGTAGAGGGCAGTGTGGTGCTTTAGTGGGATATCTAGGAGAATGAGAGCTCGAGTCCCAATGTCACCGTTTAACTGGTTACTGTGTTACACCGTTTTACATGTAACTTCATAAAACATGATCAGTGGAAAATGGTGCACCATTATTTAGAGCAGATTCCTCTGATTTAAAAGAGCCCAAAACCATCTGTCAAATCTGTCATTTATATCTAAAGATTTTCCTCAAGAATTTATGACACACATAAAACTGCACAGAGAGCATGTAGTTTAGCCAAAGAATCTATGGTAGCTGTCATGTAAAATACATCAATAACTGATATCATAGTTTAACACAGATAAAATCATAGTTAAGTCTTGCTTTACTAAGCCCATTACTGAGTTTATTTGTGTTTGTGAGTAGGGTGAGCCCTTGTCTGTGTGGATGTATCTGTGAGGCTCTGTGTGTGGTGTTACATTGCCATCATATTGACTGTGTTAATACTGCATCCTATATTAAGCTAGTGTGAAAGCTGTGAAAGTCCTTTGGGATGACTTCCTTCAGGTCTTGGAGATGTTTGAATTTCAGCTCTTTGATCTTCAGGTGGTCTGAATAAAGGAAAATATAA
>NC_056618.1:11082508-11086525 GCF_018340385.1 Cyprinus carpio
CAAGATAGTTACCGTCCAATGCTAGACCTAGCAGAAAGAAAAATCTAGCATCCTCAGAAACGATACATTACATCTTAGCACTACCATTACTTCGAGATAAATAATATATATATAAACTGTTATTATATAATTCATATAACTGAATCATGAATAATAACCATTGTTTGAGGACGTTTACCTCAGAGGACATGTTGCTCGGCAGTTCATTTGACTCTCAATCTTGAGGAGACATATGCTGCGAAGCTCCTGCGCAGTGAAGAAGAGGCGGAGTTATGAGACTTCTCAGACAGTTGAAGTGTCAAGTGGAGTTTAGAGATTTGCTCTCAAGCTATTTTCAAGAATTTAGATTGGTTAATCATTTGTAAAAATAATAGACCCACATGGGGACTGACCAATGGCATCGATTTGTGAAAAAATATGAAATTGACAAAATTTGGACATAGGAGGTTTCCACCCGACAGCGACTATATACAGTATTACTTACAATATTATCACACACATGAAACCATTAAATTGAGAAAAAAAAACATAGGTTACGTTTTCATTCATAACTTCATGAAAACCTGATAGTATGGAAGGAGACTTGTGTGCATTATTGTTCAGCTAAAGTGGTCTTGCTCGAATTTAAAATGAGCCCAATCATATTCTGCTTTAGATCTGAAGATAGTATAACACACAAAACGCACATGCTGAAATATTCTCATTGTTTTATACCTTTATCATTTCATGCTCTGATCGTGGAAAATGGCATATCATGATTTACAGCAGATTCTCACGATTGAAATGAGTCCAAAATCAAAACTATCCATTACGTCTTTCGTGTGTAAATAATACCTAAACCCATGAATTGAAGAAATCAGTTGGAGAGCTCTAGTAAACATTTGGCAAGCAGAATATAAAACCTATAATGTTTCTGTCTATTTTATCTTTTTATATAATTAGGTATCATTTTAAAGCTTAGAAATTCAGCTTTTGAATGCTTCCAATCATTTTGATTAACACCTAACCAGTGCTGCCTACGTCCTCTAAACCGGAGTGTACCCGTGTATTTGTTCCATGTACTCTAATATGTCAGAAATGTCATACAGCTCAGATAGTCATGAGTCATATGCCATTTGAATGTCTCGTTGAGTAGAATAAAACAAGTATAATATTTTGGAGCTTAGACTAAACTTGAGTGAGGCATCACTTCAAATAAGACGTGTGCCGGTATTCGGTAATGCGATATACTGTATCACGGTAATGAATATGCAAGGTGTTGTTATCGTGGGCACTTCTAAATACTGTGAATAATTATATATTACAAATTATTCATAATTTGGAATGCATTTTAAGAATACTTTTCCCATCAACTGGTCAACATTCACAACACCGCTGTATGCTGCTTGAAAGACGTGTGTGCATTCTGATGTAAACAAGCACGCATGAGACAGCAGATGGCGCTAAACTGCAGAAAATGCAGCCTTTACTCTGGAAACCCCATAAATAAAGCAGCTTTTACTTTCTAAAATGTATTTAAATAGCCATTCAAGTTTGTAGATTTGCTATTGTGTTCATCACAGTGCCAAATACTTAAATATTTAGACTTTATAGGCTATTTATTTTCAAACTTTTTACATTTTAATTAATTTAATTGTACTACATTGTACTACAACATGCTCTAGTTATTGTTTGAAAGTATTTTGATTCTTTATTATTCATTCACACTTTACATTGGGGCTTCATTAGTTAACATTAGTTAATTCATTAGTTAACAAATTGCCAATAAAAATACTTCTGAACATTCATTAATCTTAGGTATTTCGATATTTAATAACGTGTTGTAAAAAATGAAAGTTGCAACTGTGTTATTTAATTAGCTAACATGAACTAAGACTTGTATTTTTTAACAAAGATTAATAACTTCTGTAGCAAATGTAGCTATTGCTCATTGTGCATGTTAATGGTTAACTAATGAGATCTTATTGTAAAGTGATACCTATTGGTCTTTTAGTTCTTTTGCACTTTAATCTGTGTAAAACTTTTAACTTTATATATTTTCTCTATTGCTTTATTGTTTTTAAATGTTCAGCTATTTTTGTTATAAGAAAAAAGATATTAAACCTGTTATGCTGTATTATGACCACTTTTTTAAAACTAAATTGCAATACCGTGAAAATACTGTATACCGTGATAAAAACATGAGCAATTAATCACAACATGAAAATTGGATACCAGCATATTCCTACTTCAAATTCAAAACAACAACAAAACAATAAGAGAAGGGCTACCTTGGTTCAAAATGCTGTAACTTTTGATTACTTCCTGATATCACCACAAAATTTAATTCACATACAGCACACATGGAACATGACCAAAAATAATTTCTCCTACCTTATTTCTTTCATGAGATATTGAACGTCAAATACGAATATGAAAATTATTTCCTGATATCACCACAAAATTACGAAAGCCCAAATGACGTCACACTTCAGCTTTGAACACCAAGGCTGGAACTGGAACAATTCTTTCTTCCTCCATTTCTGGCAGTGAACTACAGTATATTAACACTAATGATAGTGACGTGCCTTAATGCTAGTATTTCCTGTCCCTGTTTAAGTTGAGAGATGAAGACTGCTATCTAGCAGTGAGAGACAAACTCAAAACGAAATAATACCATGAATCTTGTACTTTCTTTTTTTTTGAATATCGATATTATTATTATTATTTTTTTTTTTTTTTGAGAACAAATAGAGTATTGCCAAACAAAATATCGCGATATGTGTTTTGATATTTTCTAACACCCCTAGTGCCTTGCTCAAGGGACTCATTTCAAGCTGTGGTATTGAGGGTGGAAAAGAACACTGGTCATACATTCCCTCACTTACAATCCCTGCAGGTACCGAGACTCGAATCCGCGACCTCTGGGTTATAAGTCCAACTCTCTAACCATTAGGCCACGGCTGCCCCCAGGGTGACTATTTTCTTGGTCATTTCACAACATGTAAACTTTAACTGCTTTGCAATCCAGTACACCTCAGCTTCTGTGGATCTGTTCAGTTATTAAAAGTGTCTTAAAGCAGCCATCTGATCCCGGGATCCTGAGAGTGTTGTTAATTTCTTATCAAATGTCTTAATTGTTTCTCCTCTCAGACTGATTTCAGAGTTTCTCTAATGTCTTTATTGATCAAGAACAGATCACCTACTATAACTTAATCAAGTCAAGTCACCTTTATTTAAATAGCGCTTTAAACAAAAAAGATTGCATCAAAGCAACTGAACAACATTAATTAGGAAAACAGTGTGTCAATAATGCAAAATGACAGTTAAAGGCAATTCATCATTGAATTCAGTGATGTCATCATGCAGCTCAGTTCAGTTTAAATAGTATCTGTGCAATAATTTGCAATCAAGTCAACGATATCGCTGTAAATGAAGTGTCCCCAATTAAGCAAGCCAGAGGCAACAGCGGCAAGGAACCAAAACTCCATCGGTGACAGAATGGAGAAAAAACCTGAGTTGTCCTGGTCTCCGCTGTCTTTCAGGGCTGTAGAGGTCCTTTCTAGGTGCTGATCCACCATCTGGGCTGGATACGTACTGGATCCGGGTGACTGCAGTGACCCTCTGACTTGGATACAGACTGGATCTGGTGGCTATGGTGACCTCGGAATAAGGGAGAAACAGACTAATATTAGCGTAGATGCCATTCTTCTAATGATGTAGCAAGTACATCGGGTGTTAAGGGAAGTGTTCCCGGTTCTGGTTTACCTAATTAATGCAGCCTAAAAAGTCCTTTAACGGATTTGGATATTAGAAGCGTATTAGTGTGCTGTGTGTAAGACAGGTTAAAGAGATGGGTCTTTAATCTAGATTTAAACTGCAAGAGTGTGTCTGCCTCTCGAACAATGTTAGGTAGGTTATTCCAAAGTTTGGCCACTAAATAGGAAAACGATCTGCCACCCACAGTTGACTTTGATATTCTAGGTATTATTAAATTGCCAGAGTTTTGAGAATGCAGCGGACGTGGAGGACTATAAT
>NC_056618.1:11086587-11086688 GCF_018340385.1 Cyprinus carpio
GTTTTAAAATTTATACGATGTTTGATAGGGAGCCAGTTCAGTGTTGACAGGACCAGCTAATATGATCATACTTCCTGGTTCTAGTAAGAACTCTAGCTGCT
>NC_056618.1:11086764-11086850 GCF_018340385.1 Cyprinus carpio
TTTCATGTTTTTTTTTTGATGAAAGGCTTAATAACAGCCAGTTTGTAGGTTTTGGGGACATATCCTAATAACAATGAGGAATTAAT
>NC_056618.1:11088802-11089520 GCF_018340385.1 Cyprinus carpio
CAAATTTTTTGAGAAGGACCTGTAGTAGAGAATGAGTGAAACTGTTCCTCAGGGGATCTATAGTGCACTGTCTGATGTGATACCGTAGCTGACGGCTGCATGGTTACAATTTTATCTCTAATAGTATCGATTTTAGAAGTAAAGTAGTTCATAAAGTCATTACTGCTGTGATTTTGGGAAATGTCAACACTTGTTGATGCTTTATTTTTCGTTAATTGAGCCACTGTATTGAATAAATACCTGGGATTATGTTTGTTTTCTTCTAAAAGAGAGGAAAAGCAATCAGATCTAGCCGTTTTTAATGTTTTTCTGCAGGATAGTTTACTTTCCCTCCAAGCAATACGAAATACCTCTAGTTTTGTTTTCCTCCAGCTGTGCTCTATTTTCCGGGCTGCTCTCTTTAGGGTGTGGGTGTGCTCATTATACCATGGTGTCAGACTGTTTTCCTTAACATTCCTTAAGTGTAAAGGAGCAACTGTATTTAAAATGCTAGAAAAGAAAGAGTCCATAGTTTCTGTTACATCATCAAGTTGTTCTGAGTTTTTGGATATGCTAAGGAATTCGGATACATCAGGAAGATTACTTACAAAGCAGTCTTTTGTGGTAGTAATAATGGTTCTACCATACTTGTAACAAGAAGTAGAACTTACCTTTTTTAGCTATATGAAGTTTGCACAAAACTAAATAATGATCTGAGATATCATCACTTGGCTGCAGA
>NC_056618.1:11089842-11101672 GCF_018340385.1 Cyprinus carpio
GAAATTGAAGCAACACCTCCCCCTTTACCTTTTGTACGTGATTCATGTTTATAACAGTAATCTTGGGGTGTAGACTCATTTAAAATAATGTAATCATCAGGTTTTAGCCAGGTTTCTGTCAAACAGAGTGCATCTAGATTATGATCAGTGATCATATTATTTATAAAAAGTGCTTTCGTAGAAAGGGACCTGATATTCAATAAGCCAAGCTTTTTTATTTGTTTATCCATATTGCATCTGTTTTTTATTTGTTGAACCTCAATTAAATTGTTGCTCTTANNNTTACAGCCATAGAGGGGATTCAGAGCATATTACAGTGTCTGACATTGTGCTTGCAAGTTCACACCACCTCATCGTTATTTTTAGTGATCTCCCGACCGGCTTAAGTCAAATGACTAGTGCCGGGCGGAAAATCTTACTGTATTTATGTTTAGCATTAGCCAAAACTTTAAATTCCAAGATGTCGCACTCTGGCTCCCAGTAAACATTGGACTACAGGCTGGTGTCTCGTATTTCACCTGCATAAATAGAATCGCCAATAACTAGAGCACTTCATCAGGTTTCTCAGCGGGCGTTTCACCGTGGGGGGGGGAGAAGCCGTTTAACAAGCGGATCGGAACAGAAGAGTGGTGTTTAGACCCACCCACTATGCCGCCACAGTCACCCAGTTGCCCCCTGCTGCAAAGGCTGTTACCGAACCAACAACAATGTACAGGACTCCTGATTTTGGGACGCATCCAAAGTTGTATCTAGAGCCCCTCACATTTTACCGTCCCTGCTGTGCTTGGATGCTGTTCTAATCTCTGAAATCTTCTCTGTCAGCCTAACTATTTCCCTGCATTTATCACATATGAATCTCTCGTCGCTGACAGAGAGAGATAAACTATACATGTGGCAAGCAGTGCAAATAACAATAGAGCAGCTTCATTACTCACCGCATGATGAAAGATTCTTACCACAGTTGTTTGAGGAACCTAGAAACCGAGAGAGGAAATAGAGAGAGAGAGGAGAAAAAGAAAATAGCGAGTAGGGCACAAATGGAAATGTTAATGACAAGCTAATCATTAGTGTTAACGTGATGCAGGTACACTGCACTCAAGGATTTAAAAATAAAAAGTGAACTATCAAATTAATCAGATTAGATTAATAAATAATATCAGAAATATGGTGGGAATTGTGTTAGCATTTTATCACTCTTTAAACAAGAGAGAGAGTGATATTAGGATAAAAAATTCTTAGAGAAAAAACAAAGCTACACGGAGCTATGATCACAAAACAGCAGCAAGGCAAGCAGGAAAAAGGAATAACACTGTCCAACAACGACACCCGCAGGTAGGAGGCAGAGAGTAGTACAAGAAGAATTATAACAATGTAGAAAGCATTCCCGATAAACACAATGAACGAATAAAAATATAAAAGGACATTGAATATCTGTGCCAGGAACAGGTAACACTGTTGTAATCATATCACATGTTTATTATAAAATAAAATAAAATAAAACATCATCTAGAATGATGAACATAAAATATGTTGAGATTAAGACTAAAAAAACAATGTTCAAATTTAAGAATTTTAGGAGGAGGAACAGAGAAATATATTAAAAATCAGTATACTAATCAAGAATCCTTTCCAGCTCTTCTGGATCTGATGTCATAAACCAGAACAACAAAAGCAGCGACAGCAGCCATGCCCACCAGAGCAGAGAGGACCAATCGGATCACAGCTTCAGCAGAATCACAATCGCAGACAGAGTCTGAAGAATCGTGGACATAATCTGAGGAATAATTACATCAAGCATGAGATCAGCTCAGTTCCGCTTAATATCAGTTACAGCTGTTTCTATTGTCATTGGTTTAAAATAGCTTAGCTTATCTTACTTGTAGGCTATAGTATCATTTCAATGTATAATTTTAATTCAAATATGTCATTTTTTTTTTTTTTATTAAAACATTATTACATTCCAGATTTATATTTAACTTTTAATATTAGATTGTTTGTAAAATGCTCCAAATTTGATAATAGGCCTAATGTAAGTGTTAAAATATGCACAGCTCAGTTAAATTAATTTTTTTTTTAATTGATGCAGTCGTTTTAAATGAATATACAAAGCCAAATATTTGTTGAATTAACTACAACATTAATGACAGAAAGTCTGAAAGAGGAGCACATGGTTTATCTGTAAACCAGATTCACATGTTATGGAAAGGCCTGTCATCATGTAGAGGTGTGCCATAAAATGTTTGGTAGAAATTAATACAGTTGATGCAGGGAAGGCACCATCAGCCAGAAAAACATAACATACTATTCAGGAAAGAAAAGTTATATTAATCAGGAAGCATTGTATTATAGTTTTTTATTTTTTATTATTTTTTTTTTTTCATGATGTATTGTTACACTGTCAAAAGGACCCCCTTAATGCTGTACTTCACTCCCTGCTTTATTTGACAGAACAGATCACAGTAGAGAGAAAGGACGAGGTGTGCACACACTCAACAAATTCAGGAAATTCACTCCAAAGATTAAACAATCAAATTCTGTTTAAAAAAAGCAAAGACTGCTGGTAGATAATTGGATCTTTAATGTGGCCCCCCATAGGGAGCTGTGGGTGTGTACTATTACACTGTGGGAGAGGAAAATGTCATACAATAATAAACAAATAAAAAAGTATTATTTAAAAAAGACAAACTATAAAGTGCATCAATAAATGTGTATGTTATATTAAATAAATAATTATTTGTGAAGATAAGCAGCACAACTGAAACTATAATTGTGACTCACCAAAGACAGTAACATTGAATCTGTATGAGGTCTGTTTCGTGCCATTGATGGTTACTTCATAAAGTCCAGTGTCTGTGGTTGTGGTGTTTGTGATGATCAGAGATCCAGTCTGAAGATCCAGCTTCAGTCTGTCTCTGAATTTCCCATCAAGAACATCATACAAAGAGAACATGCCATACTTTTTATAAATGTGAGCTATACGAGTCTCTGGATGTCCAAATGTCCATGTTATCTCATCATCTGTCTGTAGTTCAGTGTTAGTCTGTAGAGTGACTGAATTTCCCTCCATCACAGATAATGACTTCACTGCATCTGAATCAGCAAACGCACCTTAAGAACAAACAGAAACAGTATTTGTCACAGACTTATGTATTGTTACACTGTCAAAAGGACCCCCTTAATGCTGTACTTCACTCCCTGCTTTATTTGACAAAACAGATCACAGTAGGGAGAAAGGACGAGGTGTGCACACACTCAACAAATTCAGGAAATTCAAATGCAAAGATTCACTCCAAAGATTAAACAATCAAATTCTGTTTTAAAAAAGCAAAGACTGCTGGTAGATAATTGGATCTTTAATGTGGCCCCCCATAGGGAGCTGTGGGTGTGTACTATTACACTGTGGGAGAGGAAAATGTCATACAATAATAAACAAATAAAAAAGTATTATTTAAAAAAGACAAACTATAAAGTGCATCAATAAATGTGTATGTTATATTAAATAAATAATTATTTGTGAAGATAAGCAGCACAACTGAAACTGTAATTGTGACTCACCAAAGACAGTAACATTGAAACTGTATGTGTAATTGTGACTCACCAAAGACATTACTTCATAAAGTCCAGAGTCTGTGGTTCTGGTGTTTGTGATGGTCAGAGATCCAGTCTGGAGATCCAGCTTCAGTCTGTCTCTGAATTTCCCATCAAGAACATCATACAAAGAGAACATGCCATACTTTTTATTAATGTGAGCTATACGAGTCTCTGAATGTCCAAATGTCCATGTTATCCAATACTCTGTGTGTAGTTCGGTGTTAGTCTGTAGAGTGACTGAATCACCCTGCATCAATGACTTTACTGCATCTGAATCAGCAAACGCACCTTAAGAACAAACAGAAACAGTATTTGTCACAGTCTTTTTTAGGTAAATAGATATATGCTGAAATGCCATTCACAAACAGGATCAAATTAAAAAACTGAAGATTTCAAAACTGAAGTCTTAGTAATGTGCGATAAATAGCAGACAGAGGTGAGGATCTGAGTGCGAGGAGTATTTAAACTACTTCTGTCTGTGTGCATTGAATATATTTAATACATGAGTTTCACAATTTGAGTTGAATTACTGAAATAAATGAACTTTTCCACGACATTCTAATTTATTGAGATTTTTTTATTAGCCTACATTCAAAAATAATGCCTGCAGAGATTTGCTTCAACCATAATGTTTCCTGATATTATAAACACAGTTCTTAGTTTCTGTCCACAACAAGTCCTCTAAAGTTAAGGCTATGCGTTTAGGCTATAAAAAACGTCAATCCAAAAACAAATGAATTTAAGGTGAAACTGCTGTCTACCTCTCTCATTCAGCACAAATCCAAATGTTTACATATTCACGATGCATCTAAATGCTAAAATATAATTTATTATAGGTCACGCGCCTCTATGGCTGGAGCCCTACTACCCCCAACCCCCAACCCTAGGTGTCTGGATAGCACTTAAGGGGTGCTGGCACTGGAGGGTGAGCTTTGGTGCTGGAGCTGACACTGGAGAGGCCTCGGGCTGGAGCTTGCCACATGAATTACCGATGGGCTTGCCACATAAGTAACCGGTGGGCTTGCCATAAGAACTGCCGAAGGGCTTGCCACGGGGGCGGCCGGCTGACTTGACTTGGGAACAGCCAGCTGACTTGGGTGAGCCACGGACGGCAGTGGGCTTGGGTGTGCCGCGGATGCCAGACTTGACTTCACAGCAGCCAGCTGGCTGGTTCTGGCTCGGGACAGGATGCTCTCCAGACACCAGAGGATTCCTCCCTCCAGCTTAGTCCTGTGTTGTCTGGGAGCTCCACAGGGCAATGGTAGTTGGCCCTGTGCCAGAACAGCAAGTTTATGGTGGCGTCATTGAGGGCCGTAACTGCGCCGAGCCTGCAGAACTCCCAGGATTACTTGATAAAGGGGAGATCTAAGTAAGCTAGGCAATTTCCATAGCCATGGGGAAAAAACGGGAAACAAAAAACTACTCAAAAAGCTGGAAAAAACATACTTGAGGAAAAGACGCTGCTAATTTTTTGGTTTGGGTCCAGTATTTTGTCATGACTGCCCTACTGTGGTACAGACAATGAGACGAAGGAGCGTGGAGACCAGGGGTCTCATTTATAAAACTCTCTGTAGATTTCATCCTAAAAGTGTACATATGCACAAAAGCTAGATTTTGCATATGCACAAAGGTTTTCAGATTTATGCCATATTTATGCCAGAACCTGCACAAAAATCACTTCATAAATCCCAGTCAGGGGAAGATTGTGTGTACGTGCATCTCCACCCTGACTCCTCCCAGAAATCACCCTATAGGGAGCTTACAACACCTAGTTTTACTATGCATAACCTCATATGCATATCATTTCCATGCATATTCCCATCCACATGACACCATATTTAACACCATTAAAGATACAAGACATTAAGGAAAAATGAGATACGGACTATAAATACCATTTGTGCCATACACAATTTTTATTGTTAAAAATCATCCAGTATCCTTGTTATGTTTTAACATAAATACATACAAATAAAAATCCATAAAAACAAGGTGAAAGTGTATGTATTTCTGTTACTTTAATTTTTATATTTGTAGATGTCTGTAAGCCTCTCTAATACGGTAACTTTCGTTTTAAACAATTCAACTAAAATTTTTATTTATGCAGTTTTACTGATAATGTGAACATCTTTTTAGCTATTTGTAGCCTATATTTATTGCAGTGTAAATAGAATTTACTTTGAATCGGTGCATCACTGACAAAGTAGCCTATTTTAAAAAGAAAACATGCAAATTACTATTTTCTTCAGGTTGTATCCTTCAAATACAGTGGTATTTTTCATAATGTTGTGGAGATGCCTTCACACGGCATCAATACCTACTTGCAGCTGCAGTTGTACAGTAAGCTATTATCACTGGACCTATTCAAACCGGACAATGGACCGTTCGACCACTGAATCCAGAAGTGTCTGCCATAAAATCGAAGTGCGCATCATTGATCATTGTTCTCGCTAAAATATTTCCACATAGCATGAGATCTGCAGTTTAGTTTAAAGAAGAATTATTGTTCACCTATAGCACTGCTCACTGTCATTAAGACAGCATGCCACAGGAAAAATGATCAAGCGCATTCCACTATGTCTAAATTCTGCGTAATGACTTTATGTATTTTCAGTGCTTATCTCCATTAATGAGAGTGGAATATTTAATGTAAATGTGTATATCAAAATGAAAACAGATTTTAAAATCGTTGCTTACTTCATTACTTTTCTCACGCCAGAAAAAAAGGGTGCCTACGTATGGTCTAAAATGTCCGTAAGATGTGTACATATTTAAGCCAGGTTTATTTTTTTTTAAATCCCGATATGTGAGTGGAAAATTGCGTACGCAATTTCTATGCCTATTTTGTGCATACACAATGTTTATAAATAATACCCCAGGAGGATTAGCATCAAAGCGATTTTATTTATGGAACAATGAGGAACACAGGCAGGATCACACACATAGACACATACAGTAGGTAAACGCTCAATACCAGACAAACTTTAACTGCAATGACTGGGGCTTTTAAACACAGGATAATAAGGGACTAAGGAGACACACCTGAAATCAAATTAACAAATCAACATGAGGACGAAAACTGGGTCAGCGGGAGCAAAACACACACACAAAATGGAACAGAGTCTGACAATAACATTGGTAGCTCTCAACAGCTTTCATTTTTAAAAAGTAGCTCCTGAATGAAATGTTTGGAGACCCCTGAAATGTCTACAACGGACACGACCGCTATTGCGGCGTGACCACAACGGCTTGACATTGTCTAATTTAGCATGGCCTCCCTGCTGCACTAATAGTAGTAAGGCTTTTTTCTGTGTATACATATTCTTACAAGTACAATTTTATCTGTATTATTTGTGTCCCCTTCAAAAATTTGCTTATGAGAATTTTTGTTTATTGTCCCCCCAACTGTTAGATGAAATTTACGCCCCTGCATACGTATGATTCATAAAAAGAACGTACATACAGAAAACGCACGTACGTGTCTCTTTCAAATATAAAATCTATAAATCACAAATTATCTTGAATTTGCACGCAAATGAATGGTTCCAGCTCTCTGCCTTGTAATTAATGACTCCTAATTAATGTCATTAACATGTAAAAGTTCACCAGTCATCATACAAATTCTTTAATTTAATTTAGAACACCGAGCTGCAAGAGCAGCTTACATTTTCAAAAACCTGCAGTACTCCGAAAAGAAAAAGTGCGTACATCTGCTCAGACCTAGTCTCGCATAGCCAGACCTTCAGATTGAAGGTCTGGAATGTATGGCAGCTTTCATTGGCCAAGGCCCGCCCATGAGGCCGTTTGACCGGCATGTCTCATTGGCCAAGACAGTTTGTTTCGTTCATCGTCACGTTTCGAGGCGTGGAAATGTCACCACAATAACAGACCAGTGTGTAAAACTCTCTGACGTATTTTTAAGATTATATGCCGTGAACTTTAAGTATTTCACATACTTTTGAAAATCCAGCATTTAGTTGATCCTGATAAGCACTCGTCGTCACAGACACAAACACGGCGGCTTTCTTCTTTCGTGAGGGGTTTGGGGCCACGGTATCTTTGTTTTCCAACGTTAAAGAACGCAACACATGTCTCGCAGAAGTCCTGTAGAAATCAACCAATTCAATGACGACTTTGACACTCCTGAAGTGTTTCCAATTTTGTATCCCATATGCATCAGACATTTAGCCAACGGTCCGTGATGTGAAGCTAAGCATTTTTAGTTTTTACAAATATAAGCGCTGGCATGGATTTAAGCACACACACACTCTAAGATCAAATCTGAGCTTACGCATGCTTTATAAATGAGGCTCCAGATCAGGGAGACAATGTTAGAGAGCTCATTGGAGGTATAAGATCTGAAGTTGCGGTGCTAAGAGCAGAGATTTTGTCATCTATCTCAGCAGTAAAAACGGCATTGCTGGAACAAGAACAATAACATTCATTTTCATATGGGATATGGGAGGCGGGAGGTGGGGGTGTCTGCAGGTATTTGTAGGACCTGTTGGTTTCTTTTTTTAAATCAGTGCAGTTATATTATCTATCTCTTATCTCTTATCAAATGGCCCAGTACACTTTACTTTGAATGTATACAAGTGCTGTATCTCATGATAATATGTCCAAGCTTAATAAATCTGATTTAACTTGGAACATAAAATGCATGAACAATGTTATCAAGAGAAATAGGTTTTTTTTTTCTTCTTTTCTTCTCATTTGCACCATTTAAATGCAGGTATTATTTTCTTGCAAGAAACCCACATGGTTAATTCAGATGCAGTTAAGGCGGGCTTGTGGCTGAACTATAGAGGGTGTCACCCCAATAATTAAGATTCTACTATTTAATTTTCTTTGTTTAATCGTACTGAAAAAAAAAAAAGCCTTGAACTCAAGGATGCAACGCGTCTGGTATTCCGCATCATACTTCATCTCTTTATTTTAAGCCGCTCGCACCACACGTTCATTTTCTTACGGAGTGAAAAACATTGCAGAGCAGAGAGGACACAGACAGACAACAAGCTAACAGACAAGACACAGCAGGTCAATTTTGATAATTGGAAACAAAAGTCTCAGCCTTCAAATTCTGTTAGCTTTATTAATAATATAGTATATAATATATCGATTAATGGTAAATTTCAACATTATTTCAACAGTAACTGAGGGTGCAAAAGTGATGTTGAAAAAATATCACTTTGTAAAGTTGAATCAATGCTATTTCCATTGATTTATGATTGAAATCTCAACATCATTTCAATATTAATTCAGGGTGCCAAAGTGTTGAAAAAATATCACTTTATAATGTTGAATCAATGCTATTACCATTGATTTGTGGTTAAAATATCAGTATTGCTTCAACGTTAACTGAGGGTGCAAGAGTGTATTGCTTCAACATTAACTGAGGGTGCAAGAGTGATGCTAAAGCAATATTATTATGAAGACCAGCAGCAGATGTAACACTGTAATTGTGACTCACCAGAGACAGCAACATTGAATCTGTATGTGGTGTCTGTCATGCCTTTGATGGTTACTTGATAAAGTCCAGAGTCTGTGGTTCTGGTGTTTGTGATGGTCAGAGATCCAGTCTGAAGATCCAGCTTAAGTCTTTCTCTGAATCTCCCATCAAGAACATCATATGTGGAGAATCTTCCAGTATATTTATCGATTTGAGCTATAGGAGTTTTTGGACGTCCAAAGGTCCATGTTATCAGATCCTCTGCCAGCAGTTTGGTGTTAGTCTGTAGAGAGACTGAATCTCCCTCCATTACTGACACTGACTTCACTGCATCTGAATCAGCAAACACACCTGAAAAACAGTCAGATAAAGATGTTTAATTAACTTTATGAAGATTTACTAAAGTAAACTATTTGAAATCAAAATTTGTAATGAATAATATACAAATAACATGACTAATTAACTGCATCTTCGTGGTCATTTTGAATAAATCTCTTTTTTACTGATGCAGGAACTTTGAGCTCCACAACATCATACACAGAAAACACTTTTACTTCAGATAAGAATCACATTGTGACTGAAACTAAAGCTGCTGCTGTTTGAGCTTCAGTGTTTTTATATAAAATACATTTAGAAAAAACAAACATTTAAAATATATATTTTAAATTCACTGACCAGACTCCACAAACAGAACCAAATTCTGTCAAACATCTTCAACAGTTTCATTCCACAAATATGAAAAGACAAACTGGCTCAGTAATGAAAGGACAGTTGAGGTGATGTGAGGCTGCTCTGTAGTAAAGTGATGTGAAACTCCACCGTCAGCTAAATAACTGTCTATTTATTCAGTACTGTTGTGTGTGACTGTCCAGCTCTTTTGAGCTAGAGTATTGTTTCTTCTGATTTCAGAGTTTCTCTATTGGTGTTATGTTACAGGAACAGATCACCTGCTAGAACTGTGTGTATAAAAGTGTTCTCTCATATTTTCACATGACGTTTTGTATGGAGTGGAACTCAGAATGATAGGTTCATATAAACAGGAGAGAAAATTAAGCCGTCAAACTACTGTCAGATACACTTGACCACATTCATCTAATAATAAACATGCTGATGTCGAAGCTGTTTCTTAAGACAACAGATCAAACCACATTAGTTATTAAGAAATAACTGAGACACAGATGGCGCCAGATGCATTTTTATGAATCAACAGAGCACGAGTGCGCGCCTAAACCAAAAATGTGGTCTGAAATACAGCACTGGCTATGGACGACAGCGAATATTAGGAAATACTTGAATGAAGCGGTTGACCAATCATAATAGAGTATTCCACAAAGCTGCATAATAAACACTAATACTGGCTCTGCTGTACCTGAACATGTGTGACAGAGTTGACTGATGTCCAGATGTTGAGTCTGGTTACGGATGGGATTGTTGATCACACAGCTGTAGCTGTTTTTATCTTCGCTGTCTATGCAGAGTCTCTCAAGTACCTGTTTTCAGCATTGCTGCTAATTTGACGTCACATTAGCTACAGGCCCCGCCCACAAAGTTGACAGAAACTGACGTTTATACATTGTACCACCCTGAGCGAGTTCACAGCGAGCTGTACATTGCTGCACTGATGAGAATGTCTCCCAAGTGCTTTAGCTTTTCTGTAGCTGGATGCTCTCTCCATTTACTCCTGAAATCTGAGCCGCTGCAGACAAGAGGTGGATTAATTTTGTTTTTGAAGAAGATGCGCCCTCAACTCTACTGAAATTTGTTTATGTCTGCGCAAATCATTTACATGGACTGCTTTGTGAATGATGGTCAATGTAAAGCAGTTTTTGCACAAAAGTTTCTCCTGTAGGATGGAGCAGTGCCAACTGTTCGTGATCCAGCTACACCTCCGAAGAAGTAAATATCACGCATTAGTTTTCCAAATTGCCTTTCTGAAAGACCTTTTTGGCACTCTGTAAGGCTAATGTTGCTAAAGCTACCATTGTCTGTCTTTTTTAACTGATGCTGCCTTCATGTGCTACCAGAATGATTGTGAATAGGAAAGTGGGAGTTAAAATTGCATAAGAAAGCAATGTAAAGTCGACCGCTAGAATTATTCATGCTCATAATCACAATTTGGGCTTATAAATTTTGTAATAGTATGCAATGGCACCATGAGTTTTTTTTTTTCCTCCAGGCTAGCACATAGCTATCCTTGGATAACTAGGTTATAGGAAAAGGGACATAGTGCAATTGCCAAGACCACCAGTAGTGGGCTGTCTGATCAAAGCCCAAAGAGGGGAGACAGTTCTGTCCAGACAAGGGCTCAAGAAGACCACTACTTAAAATCCTTAACAGGGGAGCAATCATCAAGTTCAGATAGTTTATAAGAAGGGGCTCACAGTAACTGAGCTAAAACATAGCCAAGAAGGAAATAGATGCTGATTCCATTTGCCAGATGCTGATGTCTCCTTCAGACAACTAAGTTGGTGAACCATGGTTACATGCATAAGCCAAGACATTTTATTCAAAATCACAACAAAGATGCTGTTATTAATCAGTTTTGTTTTTCTCTAACTACGCATAAACGTTGTTTTCTCAAAAACACAATCATGTGCATACAGTACATGCTATTTACATATTACTGTAGCCCAGTTTGTACTGAATAAAGTGTTTTCAGACTTTAGGCATGTATACAGGTGCATGTCACTAAATTAGAATGTTGTGGAAAAGTTCATTTATTTCAGAAATTCAACTCCAATTGTGAAACTCATGTATTAAATAAATTCAATGCACACAGACTGAAGTAGT
>NC_056618.1:11102025-11104705 GCF_018340385.1 Cyprinus carpio
ACAACCAACTGAGAGAACACTTGGCCTTAAGAGGGATTGTCAAGCAAAATCGATTCAGAATTTGAGTGAAATTCACAAGGGAATGGACTGAGGCTGGGGTCAAGGCATCAGAGCCACCACACACAGGCGTGTCAAAGGAATTTGCTGAACCACGAACAATGTCAGAGGTACTCTTACCTGGGCTAAGGAGAAGAAAAATTTGGGCTGTGTTGCCCAGTGGTCCAAAGTCCTCTTTTCAGATGAGAGCATTGTATTTCATTTGGAAACCAAGGTCTTAGAGTCTGGAGGGGAAGGGTGGAGAAACTCATAGCCAAGTTGCCCGAAGTCCAAGTACCCATTTACCAAGAAATTTTGGAGCACTTCATGCTTCCTTCTGCTGACCAGCTTTTGAAGATGCTGGTTCATTTTCCAGCAGGATTTGGCACCTGTCCACACTGCCAAAAGCACCAAAAGTTGCCCCAAATGACCATAGTGTTGGTGTGCTTGACTGGCCAGCAAACTCACACCAGAGCCTGAACCCCAGAGAGAATCTATGTGGTATTGTCAAGAGGAAAATGACAAAAAAAAAAAACAGACCAAACAATGCAGATGAGCTGAAGGCCACTGTCAAAAGAAACCACAGGCTTCCTTACCATCTCAGCAGTGCCTGGCAGCTGATTCCATGCCACGCTGAATTGAGGCAGTAATTAAAGCAAAAGGAGCCCCTACCAAGTATTGAGTACATGTACAGTAAATGAACATACTTTCCAGAAGGCCAACAATTTACTTAAAATGATTTTGTTTTTTATTGGTCTTATGAAGTATTCTAATTTTTTGAGATAGTGAATTGGTGGGTTTTTGTTAAATGTGAGCCAAAATCATCACAATTAAAAGAACCAAAGACTTAAACTACTTCAGTCTGTGTGCTTTGAATTTATTTAAAACACGAGTTTCACAATTTGAGTTGAATTACTGAAATGAACTTTTCCACGACATTCTAATTTATTGAGATGCACCTGTATGTTTATAAGCAACTGAAAAACCCCCCCCACAAAAGTCAGGGCATGTCAAAACTTCTCCAGGCCCCCAAAACCCCCTTAGACCTCACCTCTGTACGATCAAAACTGAAAGTGTAATTTAAGTTATTTTCGGTGTTATCAGGAGAAGATGCCATAAAAGGCATAAATGCGTTAATTGACTCCAGAGGGTTAAAATCCTAGACAGGGGAGCAATCATTGAGCTCAGATAGTTTATAAGAAGGGGCTCATAGTAACTGAGCTAAAACACAGCCAACCTCAGATAGCTGTATTTAAAGCAAACCTGCCCTGCCATAATCATGGCTGGAATATAACCATCCTCAGATGGCTAAACTAAGCAGCTCCCTAATCAGTGTCAGTCCCAAAAAGACTAGCAACCACCATGCTATGGACTAGAAGCTCACATGAAGGAGAGCTGGACCATTAGTAAATGATTCACTAAATAAAACATCATTAGCCTAACATCAAAGACTGATGTATATCCACAGCTAGCGAGACTCTCTACACACAATAGCATTCATATTAGAGAGTCATGACTGAGCTGAATATAGCTCTGATTGCTATCTCACAATATTGGGCTGAAATGACTTAGTAATGACAATTCATCTTCGTGACAACCCAAATACTGTCTGCGGCATCTGACAACCTATTTAGATAGGGTGTGCGGATCCCCTAGATCAAAGCAATCACTGCCAGCTGAGATAAACTGTGCTGTGGCAACGGTAGAACCGGGCCGCGAGACACAATCCCTTTGCACCGCATCCCTTGGGAATAGGAAAAAACACAAGTAGAGCCTAGACGTAGAAGTCAGAATATGCCCTCGAGTGTTAGAATCCAAACATGGAGACACACTTTCCCTCAGGTGCTGCTCAACTCAATATAGATTAGATTAGATTAGATTAGATTCAACTTTATTGTCACTGCACATGTAAGGTACAAGGCAACGAAATGCAGTTAGCATCTAACCAGAAGTGCAATAAGCAGTAAGTACAGAATATACAAGGTCTACAATATGTACAATAACTATACAGATAAGTATTATGGACAAAATTTACAGATTTTAAATACTATCAGCATGATATACAGATAGGTGTACTATGAACATACTATACAGATGAAATATGTGAAGTGTATGTACACTATAGGCAGAACTATGTAGGGAAAAGTAGTCCCTGTAGTTCCTGGATCTGCTGGTCCTTGTCCGGAGGCTCCTGAAGCGCCTCCCGGAGGGCAGGAGGTTAAACAGTCCATGGTCAGGGTGAGAGGAGTCTTTAAGAATGCTGCGAGCTCGACATAGACAGCGTTTCCTCTGGATGTCCTCAATAGCAGGAAGTGGTGTCCCTGTGATGCGTTGGGCAGTTTTCACCACCATCTGCAGTGCTTTGCGGTCAGCCACCGAGCAGTTCCCATACCAGACTGTGATACAACTGGTCAGGATGTTCTCGATCGCACACTGGTAGAAGTTCACCAGGATGGCTAAAGACAGCTGGTTCTTCTTCAGTGTTCTGAGGAAGAAGAGGCGCTGGTGAGCCTTCTTGACCAGGCTGGAGGTGTTTGTGGTCCAGGACAGTTCCTCAGAGATGGTGGTTCCCAGGAACTTTAAGCTGGAGACA
Organism: Cyprinus carpio; assembly: GCF_018340385.1. Lineage (NCBI taxonomy): Eukaryota > Metazoa > Chordata > Actinopteri > Cypriniformes > Cyprinidae > Cyprinus > Cyprinus carpio. Next base: position 11,104,655 of record NC_056618.1, read on the forward strand.
CATTCAACAACCATCCCGTTAATGTGGATGGGGTCATGCGTGCTTCCTTTC